>NC_056737.1:1931288274-1931400774 GCF_019279795.1 Protopterus annectens | reverse complement strand
TATATACATACACACACACACATATACACACACACACACATCTATACACGTGTAACATGTGTATACATATATACACACACATTTTATATATATATATATATATATATATATATATATATATATATATATACACACACACACACACACACACACACACACACACACACACACACACACACACACACACACACACACACACACACACACACACACACATATACACACAACTGCATCCAGCACCAACAGAACAATCAGATACCCATATGGGTATATAAAGTCCAGAATCAACAATAAAATAACATTCTAGGAAAAGGCAGTGTAACATCCACGTTGTTTATTGTCCAACTCTCAACAGTGCACACACAAACCTAGGTTTCGCCCATTGGCGTCAGTGTGTATTGCAATCAGGGAACAGCAACCCATTTGTCCACGATACATCACACATTTAAAGGCACAGTATGCCCAGTATCAAAAAATACTAAACAATCCCCAAGCTTCATGTTGTAGACCTATTACTATAATTACAACCTGCATAATTACTATTTCATCTCCATGATACCTAGCACCTATTATGCCTAAATAAATAATCTTACCAATTATCATTTAGACCTGGTTTTTCCCCAGTTAGGGGTCGCCACAGCGGAACTCCGGCCCGCTAATGATTGGCAGATTTTGACGAACGCCCAGCTTGACGTTCAACCTTCAATGAAGGCACGCCCATCTGCGCATGTCTTTCGAACGCCCACCCAACCTGGTTTAAATAATGCACCTAAATACACAATCCACTTTCTTTTTCAGTTAGTATTCTGCGTTTACTGGCTAGCGTTAAATTTTCACCTACTACCTGATCAATACCCAGAAAAATAAAATGTGCTCCTGTATTTGAGTGCGTTTATATAGTGCATGAGTGCGTTTATATAGTGATATCACTTATATGTAGTGCTATTCTCTCTAAGAGGTCTACCCCACATAAAAAGCCCCACATTGGCACACCACCATATAAGCCACCCATTCACTACTACATGTGATCAGGTGTCTTGTCAGATACTTTAGGTTTATTTACAGACGTGAATGACCGTTTTAGAAACAACCTTACAGTGAACACAATGTCCACAAAATATAAACCCACCGTTTTTTTAACCTGGTTGTTCATAGCATACTTTTGCCTCTTCTTAAAGCTAGCTAAACTTTCACCTATGGTTTTCCCTCTCCTATAACCAAAGGAACTCAATGAGTCTATTAATGTACCCAAAAACCTAGCGGTTTTCAATATATGCCAATGTCACTGTATTACATCATTAATTTTGAAGCGGTTACTTTCAAACTTAGTCACAAACCTAATTCCCTGGTTTCTTTCCATTTGTGGTGGCTCAACGCCCTCCAATAGTTGCATTCTAGGAATAGAATCTGCCATACGTATGGCTCTATCTACTTAGAGCTTTGTATCCCCTTGCCAAAAATCTAGACTTCATCTGTTTGGCATGTGCCTGAAAATCATCCGGTTGACTACATATACGCTTAAGTCTTTTAAATTGAGCTTGGGGATATTAATAATATGACGTGGGTGGTTACTACCTGCCCTTAACAAGGGATTCTTGGTAAAAGGCTTCCTATATTAACTAGTATATACCATGCCATCACTGACCTTGGTAACCATGACATCCAGAAATTCAATTCTTTTCCCTTCCAATTTACCACTAAACTGAATGCCATATTGATTTTCATTAAGGAAGTTGACAAACTGTCGCCACCTATCCATTGTACCCTGCCATACAACCCAACAGTCATCCAGATCGCTTCTCCACATCAATAATTCTGATGTAAATTCTGTCTGTTGGTAAATCATTTGCACCTCCATAAACCGATCCACATATACGGGACCAAAAGCTGCTCCCATAGCTGTACCTTTTATCTTCAAGTACCATTCTGACCCATATCTAAAACAATTATGTTCCAACACCAAACCCAATAGTTTTAATAAAAATTCTTGTTCTTCATTCTGATAATAAATCAGAAACTTGAAGTGTTTGCTGCTATTTAAAAGAACATTGAGAATTAACGGCTTTATTTTAAGGGGCGAAGTGAAGCACCTAAAATAAATTTAACAGGGCTGTGATGAAGATCGGCCTGTACTGAAGTTAATATATAAAGATTAATATGGACACAAAGTAAAAACACTATTGCTGTACTTTTTAGTAAGACCATTAAAAATTATGATTTAGAGTATAAAAGTTGATACAACAGTAAAGTGGTTCTATATTTGATGTACAATTGTGGTTATTTTTTATACCTCGTAGAAACATATTTTACTTTGTCTTGTCCTAACCAGTTCACAGTCACTCCCGATGTCTTTGAAGTCATATATTCATAGTTAGGTGATCTGTTGACAATGGACCTAATCAAGTTAGTATTAAAGTAATATTTTGAAAATTTATGCGAATGTAAACATGTAATAGCCAGGAAAATATTTGGTTGGGATCCTTGCAAGTTTGGGAATTATTGTATTCAGGTGGTTTGGGAATTATTGTATTCAGGTGGCTTTACACCAGCACTCAAGAGCTAGAAATTGTTGACATAAAAAAGTGCGTTTAAAAGCAGTTTTGAGTATTTCTGGAAGATGCACATGGACAGTCCTAAATTAGACAATAAAGCCAAAAGTGAGCATAAATCCTTGCATAATAGTTTATGGTTTATTTGGAGTTATTAGGTTTTGAGTCTATTTATTAAAATTGAGTTATATTCCAGATGTAAGTATAAGGTAGTTTAAAATATTTAGGATGGCTGAAATTCAAGATTTAAGAACTTTTTTTGGACACTTTGGCCACCAATAATGATGATTTGACAACCTTTAACGTGGGAAGAGGGACAGAAGCATATGTTAAAAGTCATAAAATAACTATTTTGGAGTCACAGTTTTACCCAGTTAACTGATACCACAAAAAAGGCGAGAGCCAATGTTTGGCACAGAAAATTGTTAAAAGCATATGTTACGGCCAATATAGTCCCCCCAATGCCTTAGGGTCTATTTTGAACCAGGGATAGGGGCTGATGATGAACATTTTGTAAATAAAATGGAGACAAGTTCAGTCTACAGCTTCTGGTATGTTTATTCGATTACTAATAGAATACTATGAAGAGCAACATACAGGGATGGTTGTAAAGCTGAATAAGGCCTATGAAGACACAGTTAAGAAAAGTCAAGAACAAATATATAAAGGAAATCTATGTGCTTTATGTTAATGAGGTACAAAAAAAATGGAGAAATAATTATCTGACAGGAAACTTAAAATGAGAGATTCCAAGGATTAAGCTAATAATTTAGCTTATACTTGGAAGAAAGTTAATAGGTCAGTTAGATTTACAAATGGTAATCATAAGGGACAAGTGAGACCTAAACGGAAAAGGCCAAGATCTATACTTGGTAGATGTAGTATAGAAAAGTCTAGCATATCTGATGCGTCTTCTGGCTATTCAAATACTGATACAGAAATAGAGGGAGGTAAACGTTGTCTTGAGTTCCCCAATACCAAAAAGGTTAAGGGGCCCTTTAGGAGAGGGGGCAGGAAACATGCTAGACCAAGAAATGGAGGAAATGTTCAGCAAAATGGCCAACAATGGATAGATACTACTACAGATACTCTGGGAATAGAAAATAATCTGGTGGTAAATCTGACTATGTATTTTTGGATTTAGAATATAGAGTGTTAAAGGCTTGGGCTTTGTACCAGATAGTTGTGTCTCATTTTAAAGTTGTGAAAGATGTAAAGGCATTCTGTCTTAAGTTGAAATTAAAATATTACTTTGCCTAAACCTCATTCTAAGGACGAACATGATAGATTCAAATTTAGAAAATCTGAGTTCCAGCTCCCGTACTATGGAGCAGTTAAAATATATTTGAGGAACAATTGCTACAAGACTTGCAATTAAATCAGGGTAATATATTAAAGCATTTTAAAGGATAATATGACCAGGGAAGAAAAACAAGTGTTGGAAAATTTAAGCAATAATAGTCTGGTTATTACCAAGGCTGATAAAGGTGGTGCCATAGTGGTTTGGGGCAAACAGGCATATGAAAAAAATTCAATGACATTTGACTGATGTGAAATCTTATTGCCATCTTTCCATAGACCCTATAGTAGGATTTAAACAGGAAATTGTTTTTTGAAAGAGCTAGAGAGGTGGGTATTATCACAATAGAATTACAATTGACAGTCGACTATCCTTCTCCACAATATTTTTATCTAGTCCCAAAGATTCATAAGTCCATTTCCCCCATACCAGGAAGACCCATTGTAGCTGGTAGAGGGTCCTTGATAGAACCCTTATTATATTTGGAATCAAAACTGAAACCATTATTAACATAGGTGTCAGCTAGGATTAAAAATACTAACCAGTTTTTACAGCTAATGGATGATCTTTATATGCCTACTCAGGCCTTTATTGGCACATTAGATGTACAGGCCTTATATACGAGTATTCCTCATCAGGGTGGAATAGCAACACACACACCTATTCAATGTTATACCCAACTGTGTTGGACTGAATGGTTTTATGAGTTCATGTGTGAATCTACAAGTTTGTCATGATGAGATAAGTACTTTGTTGCACTTATTTAATTGGTTTTGCAAAAGAATTTTGCTTTTCTGTCTGGACAATTTTTTTTTTTTTTTTTTTCAAAAGTGGGTTGCCACAGGTGCATCTTGTGCCCCCAAGTTTGTGAACATTGTTAAGATTTTCCTCTCTCATTGAAGCAGATTTCCACATGAACCCCCCATGGAAATTTGTCCGTTTTTTTGGATGACATCTTTATTTTATGGCAAGCACCAGAGGAAGGTATTGATGGGTTTATTGATTTTTTTTTTTTTTTTTTTTTTTTTTAACAGTACTACTTTTTTTTACGTCTTACACATTTATAGCTGTACTGTTATTAGTTACCTGGATGTCACTAACTTGGCAAGGAGGACATGAATAGGAGATTTACTAACAATATAGTTCGAAAACTTGCATATTCGGTTTATTACATTAAAGTAGTTGTCATCCTGACTCTGAAAAGAGGGAGATCGTTAAAGGTCAGGCAGTTAGACTGAGAAGGTTAGTTACTGAAGATAAAGTTTGTCACATTCAAGAGAAAGTCAAGTAAGTTTACCCATAGGGTGCATCCCTTGGACTTTACTTCATCTAATTTCTTAAGAACCAAGTCCAAAAAGGAAAATGGTATTTTTTGCCCCATTTTGTAACAAGAATGTCCCAAGGTAATGTTTGTTCCCAGTAGAAGGGTTACATCTAGATACACCACCTCTTTTGTTATGAAATACACAGTAGACTACACAGATTTCTGATGTACTAAAAATAAACTAGGTACTTTTCTCTTGTTTTGAGAAGTACACAATAATTATTAGTGATTCTCCCCAGTTAGTATTTAGAAGGGGTAAAAAAAACACTCCACTCCCACCTAACATCCACATGGGAATGCTCCTGCTCCCACCCCACATAATCATTCTCCACTTTCAACAGTCTTCCATCCCATACATTCTTTATTGAAGCTAGTAATCAATTTCTTAATTATACCTACCAATCTGAAAGCCTTCTGCATCTATCTACTCACTTCCTAATCCTACTTTGTGTGTGTGTGTGTGTGTGTGTGTATGTGTATATATATATATATATATATATATATATATATATATATATATATATCTGTATCTCTCTAAAATACCTCAGTATTTTGTTATGTCTTGTAATCAGAAACTGTTTGAAATGCAAATCTCTAATCTTTTTGTAATCTGTGTTGGAGCTTTTCTCCCCAGGACTCCATTGAAAAAGGGTTCTTTTGGCTCAATGGACTATCCTGGTTAACCAACTGCAAATAAATAATATAATAAAACCCTTAAACAGTTTTTGGAAAGTGATGACACCTTCTTTATGTCCCACACAAAGAAAAAAACGGGACTTTTAGGTGTGGTGCTTGTTCTTTGTGTACGAGGCTGATTGGATCTATATTAATGGTAATCATCTTGGGTCCTCCCATTACTGTAAATGTTAACACAAGGAGTGTTATATATTGCTTTATGCACCAAATGTTGTTCCTTCAGTGTGGATAAAAACAGCAGAGGTTCAGGAACCGGATATACTAACACACTTTGGACATTAGAAACAAAAACAAACAATGCTCTGTTTAAGCACATCTGTGAATATCCTACTCGACATATTGTTCAAACAGACATTAGTTGTGGGACGATTTGATTAAATTCAATGAGCTAAAAAATGGTAAAATTTGCATGAATTTTACACCCCCTGGTCTTGATGTCTACTATTGTATTAAAACTGCATCCATATTTAGTGTAACACTGAATTTATTACTGGAAATGGTTATTTAAGCAAGGACTTGTTACAATTTTAGGTTTGCTTATTGGTCAAGGTCATGTGACAGGGAAAGGGACTTTAAATAGCTTACTTTTAGTTTCTGCATTCTGAAGAAGTGTTGTTGCATACAAATGAAAGCACTCCGTTTTATTAAACATTTTCTGCCAAGATATGTGCACCTTTTTTTTCTCACCTACGTTGTTTGCATTCTGGTATACAAACCAGTTTACAGTTTGATAGATGGTTGTTCATTTGAAACCTTAAATCACAAAGCCCCCCTTTAACTGTGGTAAGAGAAGGACAGTTTTCAAGCTCAGCTCAGGAGAAAACAGAGCAGACATTTTCTAGAGGATGTGTACACAGGGATGAGCAGCCCATCCACCAGCAATAAAACTGAAAGACAAGTTCTAGAAACTAGTTAAAGCAGTGTATACAATAAGCATATTTAGTTTTTACAGGAGAGGCAACCTAGAAAGAAAAATCAAGAAAAAATGTAAGGTACAACAAAGAATGGGACAAACTGAGAAAGAAGAGGGGCTTCTTCCCCATAAGAGAATCCGAAAACTGTCCAACTGCACACAGAGGTTGGACACTATCCTGCCATACTTTAACTCCATTAAGAAAGGACTAGCCATGTACACACACAAGGAAATGAAATGGTGTCTGTTATTTACCTTAATAAATGTTTCCATTTCAAACTCACCCAAAAATGCAGCTGTGGGCAGCAGTACAGACTGTATGTAGATGATGCCCTATGGGGGGGGGGGGGGGGGGAGTTGTATACATCAACTGATTTGGGCATCTTCTGTGGTGTGCAGTATTCCTCAGGGTATGATAACTGATTAGACTGCATGCAGTTTCAGGGCTAGCTACTCCATGTAAAAATGTAGCTAGATGATTTTGGTCATGTTGCCTAATATTGCCAAGTGGGCATAGGTATTTGCTGCAGGACCTGGCCTACTCAAACATATGCCAGGGGCCTATGCCAATGGTGGGAGAGGTGTGCCCCTACTGGCCAAATGTGCTCACCATAAAGCCCAGCACCAGTTGGTCAAACTACTGGTTGGCCAGTGTCCAGCTGCCACCTTGGGTTACCAAGGAAAGAACTATTGAGCAAAAGGTAGACACACCACCAACCAACCTGCCATATGTGAACTAAGAATTGCTACACTCCATGTAGGTTCATTGACATGTCACTGCTTGGAAGTGGATGACTATGCTGAGGAGGAAACTAGACAGTCTGTATCCAGGAGACAAGATAGATGGGCAATGCAGCAAAGCCATTTGGCTTGGGATCTATAATCTACTATGCTAGAGGGCAGGCTAGAAATGGTGTGGAAATAGTGCTGAAGGAGAGGCTTTCAAAGACAGAAGACAATGAAAAGGTTTTCAGAATAAGTGATAGGTGGAGATTACAAATACTGGCCTATGCTCCATATTAGGGTTATTATAGTGAGGAAGGGTGCAGATAGTTGCCAGAACCACTGAATAAAAAGGACAACATCAACTGGTGTCAATAATGGTGACTTGACTGCCAACATCAGGACAGACAAAACAGGAGAAGTGGACTCCCTGGGTCCAAATGAGTGAGACAACAGGAATAAAGGAGACGGTTCCAGAGCTGTCTGGCAAATGGCTTACTAGTATCCAACACATGGCTCAGAAAGAGTCACAAGATCGCATACAAGAGTGGCCAAGATGCGACCCCGGTAGACTTCCTCCTTGTAAGGAAAGGGCAGTGGGGTAGAAATCAGTGACTCTAAAGTCATCACACAGCATAAACCACTAGTTGCCACAATTCACTACAAGAAGTGGTCAAAGAAAACCAAGATCAGGCAGACACCAGGAAGTTGACTGGACAGAAAGCACAAAAAAGTTCAATTACTTACGACTCAACACTGCAAGAAAAGGAAATAGGTGGAGTTGAAGAATGGCAGCATCTCAAAATAGCATGTGAGGACTACAGAACAGAAACGTGTCAAGAGTCGGGTATGGAAAGAAGACAGACACACAAGGAAAACTGGTGGTGGAAGGCAATAGTCCATGAAGTCAAAAGAAAGGAGGAGTGCAGGAAAGAGTGGAACATAGAAAACACAGAAGAGACTAGGAAGAAACACTGGGTGGCTACCAAAGAAGCTAAGAAAGTAGCTGCAGTAGCTAAGAACAAGGCAGAGGGACTCTACCAGCTTCTAGAAAAGTGACCCAATAAGTGGCAAAAAAAAAAAAAAAAAAAACTATCAAGTTGCAACGCAAAGACAGAAAGATAAACACCCTTCATAAGGGATGCAACAACTTGCTCAACAGTCCACAAGACAAAAGCAGATGGAAGGAGTACTTCCAGCAGCTTCTGAACAAAGAAAACCCCATAAAAGCTGTACTGCCCCACATAGCCTATGGATTACAGAAGAGGAGCCCACCACAGACGAACGAACAGGACTAAGGAAAATTAAGTCCGGGAAAGCAGCTGGCTCAGAGAAGGACACAGCAAATATAATAAACATGCACAGCCGGCTTTAGGCACTACCGAACCCTGCGGTCGCAGGGGCCCCCAACCACAGCAAGTTATCCTATCTTGATGTTTTGTAACATGTTGGTCAAACCAACAAAAGATAGTACAGCATTCCTGTATACTTAAACCACATGGGTAATGACTCGTATCACCTTTAAAATTCAAAGATATTTCTGGTTGTATTAACAGTGTTGTCAACTAACAGGCATCAGAATTCCATTAAATATTTTACCACTGACGTAACGCCCCTGGCTTAGTTAACCCCTGCTGTTGGACATTTTCTTCACTAAAACTAACTACATAGCCAGCTTTAGGTACCCGCTATACCCCTGGCTGCAGAGGCCCCCCCCTTAATCATTGACTGTGTGGGAGCCCCACAAAAGCTGCTGCTGGTTGGGGAAAAAATGTGGAAGAAAAAAAATGTATTAATTTCCTTACTATGCTCTTTAACCTGAACAGGCCTGTGATATGATCCTGTTAGGATGAAGCTGATAATGAACAAGGTAAGCTCTAGAGAGATCAGCAGCACAGAGTGACTTACATCAATGCATATTTTGGATTTTAAGAACAGCTGATACGTCAAGGATGATTTTCTCCTTCAGGGAGTTTTAGAACTACAAGCAGAACACCAAATACTATAACTATTTCTTTGCTTAAGAATTCTGTGCAATCCCAAAAATAATAGAAAAGCTCAGAAATCAGGACTACATTTTAAATATTATTCTAATTGGCTTAAAAAGTAATAGAACAACACCTTTTGCATCAACACGTATTTTTGAACTTTTTCTTTCAGCTTTTTCCCCAATTAGGGGTCACTACAGCAGATCACCTGGCCGCTCAGGATTGGCAGTGTAGTTTTTACAGTGTCGAGCTGCGAGCGCCCAACATTCCACAGAAGGCACACACATGCACACACTCACGTCTAGGGCCAATTTAGAGAGAGTGTCCAATCCACCTACAGCATGTTTTTGGGATGTGGGAGGAAACCGAACACCCGGAGGAAAGCCACGCAACCACAAGGAGGACATGCAGACTCTGCACAGAAGCCACCTCAGTTGAGAATCGAACTAGAGAGCTGTATTTTTGAATTCTTATAAAATTCAGATGTCTGGATTGATTGACTGTTTGTAATCCTGAACAATTTACCAGCAAATCAAACTTTTTACGAAGGAGAAAGCAAAAGTATTAAAATCAGGGACAGTGACAGGTATGCATTACTCCTCAATGGAGGGAAATAAGTGACTTACCCCTGCTGCTGCTTGAGGACGGCTTAACAGCAGTTACTGATCTGGTGTGAGACTACCAGTGTTGCACAATGTATTGCTATTTGCTGAAATAAGTAGCAAACTAGTACCACTATGACTTATGTTTGTGTGTTTGTGTGTATGTCAAAAATATCAGATTTTTATATGTGCACGCACCCAATAATGTCAGGACACAGACATCATTCTTCTGGGTATCAGTAAATAATGTACCTAACAAGTAATTACATTTCAAAAGTAAAACAGATCACAGAACATTCAGACACTTTGATCCTCTTGGAGTCTGGTGGCCCCAACTTACCAGCTGTATAAATGAATCCTGGGGGCTCCCTTAATCATCTTGGACTCTGTAGGGACACCCCACAAAAGCTGTTGCTGGTTGAATAAAACAAAACAAAAAAAAAAAAAAAAAAATCAGGAGAAAAAAATGCATCAATTTTCTGACAGCTGTTTAACCTGAAGAGAGTGCTGAGATATGACTATTTTAGGATAAAGCTGATAATAGCCTTTGGTTTCAGCCACACCCATTCTAAAACCAGCTCTGCTCAAATGTGTGTGCGCAGAAAGCTGCTGTAGGTTATGGGGGGCTGGGGATTGTGTGGTTATTACAAAACTCATTTTCACCACAGTCAAACCTTAGGAGATATGCATATTAAGTCATTACAGCTTGTGGTTGAGCTGATGACAGTGTGGTCATTGTTTATTTACTTTTTTCACAGATCTCAGAAGCGTAAAAAGGTTACTAACGCTTGTGTAGGGGTGCTGCACTGTCTAGGACCAACAAATCAGAGTACATTACTGAAATCATTCTCACAATCACACAACAGGCACATATACATGGGGCTGACTTTGACTGTTAGGGGTGAGGAAGCATGCTATGTACGTGTATATCAGCAGTCACTTGAAATATGACTAAGGCAATTTAAAGAAAAAATAAGACTGAAATTCTTTTGTGATTTTTCTTTAGGCCACCATTGGAGTAAAATGCTGAGAATATGCTCTAAAATATATCCCAGACCATCTGTAACCCTACGGGTTCTTGGGCCCTTGCTTATTAACTTATTTCTTAAAAGATTATTACTGTGCTGTCTTGTTCAGGGAAGTAGTGTTGAAAGGATGAAAGGAAAACTAAAGTTGAACAGCTACAGTGAATTTCTTTCCTTCAGCATAATTTCTGTTCAAGCAGTTATTGGATGAAAAGGTTGTGTAAAGAAAAAAACTTTAAAAATGCACTTCAGAGCATATAGAAAATGATGGCTTCTTGAAAAAGCTAAGAGCAAGGCAAAATGTGAGAAAAGCAAGAAAAAAAAGTAATGTGCATGGTATGGGGAGTCCAAAAAAAGGGGGGGGGGTCAAAGGAGAGAACTGGGGTGTGTGCAGAGGGTGTTGAAACGGTAGGCCTAGTAATTTGTTCATTTAATTCCAAACCTGCACATACAGATATTGCAATGTATCACTGTTGCAACTAAATACCAGTAACTGTAAGTGTCCCTTTGTTAGACAGGTCAACATAGTGTGGTATATAGGCCTGTTGTATTGCAAGAGCTTGTAGCTACAGGCTTCTTAGGGGGGTGGCACTGACAGAATGATACTTGTACTGGAAGTGCCTCGGGGGGGGGGGGGGGCAACTTGACATTTGCTGGGGCTCCCAAAATGCTAACACCAGCCCGCCCTATAAACATGTTGGATGAGACGTGAGAAGTGGCTCATGAAGGTACTCAAAGCAGTATGAGGAGAAAGGCATATCCTAGGTGACTACAGAATATACTAGTGCCATTGTTCAAAAATAAAGGTAGTTGTGTCTTTCGGCTTATCCCGGTTAGGGGTCGCCACAGCGGAACTCCGGTCTGCTAATGTTTGGTAGTGGATTTTTATGTGCCGAGTTACCAGCCCTGACGCACAACCTTCAACAAAGGCACGCCCATTCACGCATGCCTCCACACAGAAGACGCACTTGCTGAGAATCGAATGCGCCAACGTCTTGCTGTGTGGCGATGCTACAGCAGCACCACTACCATGGGTATTGTTCAAAAATAAAGGTGATTTCCAACAAATGTGGGCAGTACAGGGGTATCAAACTGTCACACTGCATGACAGTTTGACCGGGTGATTGCATAACTCATTTATCAAAGTAGTAGCAAGCAAGATGGAAGATGCAGTTCAGATTCAAACCAGGATGTAGCACAACTGAACTAATGTTTGCAGTGAAAGATACTTGAAGCTAGAAATGACCCAACGACTCTAGTACAAACAAATGTTCAGTCTCTCGCAGGAGAGACCAGTGGAAGCAGTTGTGCATCAGGGGTCAGCCTCGCGTCCACTGTTCAAACTGGTGATGAACTACATTAGCAAACCAGTCTAAGGGAACAGAAAGTACAGTTTTGTACCTACCATAAATGTAGATGTTAGAGTGCTCATACAGCTGCAGTCATAACAGATGGGTTATCCTGCCGTCAGGCGGGTCCTCGGTCGGCCGAATTCCAAAGTCTAGGTCCGGCGTCGGTTGTCATCGCTTCCTCCCTGACGTCAGTGCGGCAAGGGTATAAAAGAGGCAGCCGATGCCATTTTCTTCAGTTTTTCTTGCCCCAGATGTCAGGTGCCTCCAGAAGGAAGTTAAACATAATGTTATGCAAAAGTGCAATGTTGATAAATCAAAAAACAGTAGTTGCAAGCAAATACACCATAAAAGAATACCCCAAAAGGTTATATGAAAAGGGTTTGTCATGAGGCCTGTCCTAAGAGGGGTTGGAGGGAGGGATGAGCACTCTAACATCTACATTTATGGTAGGTACAAAACTGTACTATGTTCATCGTGCATACAGCTGCAGTCATAACAGATGGGTAGAATCCCAAAGCTAAGTAAGGGTGGTAGGCACTAAGTGGAACTAAGAGGGGCTAGGATGCCCTGCAGGACTGCTGTGGCAAAGCCCGCTCTAGATTTAGAGTATAGTGGGAGGTGATCGTGCTTGGAGAAAGTATGCACTGAACTCCAGGTGGCTGCTTCCAAAATATCCTTGGTAGGGACCCCCCTGAGGAAGGCTGCAGAGGTAGCTGTGGCTCTGGTGGAGTGGGATCTGATGCATGCAGGCAGTTTTTCCATGAAATGAGTAACAAAAGCATATGCAGTGGGCTATCCATTTTGAAAAATTGTCTGTTTGGAAATAGCCTTTCCTTCAGCACCTGCAGCATAGGACACAAGAGTTGCTCAGATTTCCTGAATGGCTTTGTCCTGTCCAAATAACGAAGTTGTCTGTGAATGTCCAAGGAATGTAGTAGTATCTCCCCTTTGTTTTGTGGATTAGGATAAAAGGTAGGTAAGTGGATAGTCTGATTCAAAGCTACACTGGATACTACCTTTGGCATAAAGGTAGGGTTGGTTCATAAGGAAACTCTGTCCTGATGGAAAATGATGAATGGCTGCACAGCCATGAGGGCCTGTAGCTCCGAAACCCTGTGAGCTGAGGTGATAGCCAGAAGAAAGGCTATTTTCCATGACAAGTACTGTAACTCTGATGAAAAAGCAGGCTGGAAGGGAGGAAGGGTCAGCTTTTCCAATACGAAGTTGAGGTCCCAAGCAGGGACTGGTAGTTTCCTTGGGGGTTTTATATTCTTTGCCCTTCTGAGGAACTGCCTTGAGAGAGGATGAGAGAATAAAGGAGGATCTGTGTTGTATTGTGCAGAAATGGCTGAAGCGTGGATCTTGGAGGAGAAGGAAAGTCCATTGTTTAACATCTCAGCTAGGTACTGTAAAATTTGAGGTATATATATATATATATATATATTTTTTTTTTTATTACCCAAGGATTCTGTCCCTTCTTTTGATTCCAGGCACAAAATAGTTTCCATTTGGCGGAGTAGGCCTTTCTAGTAGAAGGTCTTCTGGCCTCCAACATGACATCCTGCACCTCCTTGGAGAGGAGAAACTGTTGCGAAATCAAGGAATTCTCCATGCAGCTAGATTTAGAGTTTTGAGATGGCTGTGAAGAGTTTTGTAGTTGTGCTGGGACAACAGAAGAGGGACTAGAGGTAGGATCCATGGTGGGGAATGTGTCAGGCTCTTCAGGAACAGATACCAGTGTTGCCTTGGCCAGTCTGGAGCAATGAGAATCATTTTGGGCCTCTCTGCTCTGGCTTTTAATAGAACTTTGGGCAGTAGAGGAAGAAGCAGGAAGGCATAGAGGAAGAAGCAGGAAGGCATAGACTGTCAATGTTGCCCAATTGATGGAAAATGCGTCCACTTTCCAGGCCTGTGGATGATAGGTCCTTGAACAAATTTTTTTCAACTGGCAATTTCTGTGGGTAGCAAAGAGATCTATGTCTGGCTGTCCCCATGCCAGAGTTATCTTTGTGAAAATTTGAGGATGCAACTTCCATTCGTGTGGATCTGTCATATTTCTGCTTAGGTTGTCTGCCAGTGTGTTTTCCTTCCCTGGCAGGAATTGTGCCTGTAGTTGAATTTTCAATTCCAGTGCTGTGTTCCATAGTGTCATGGCTTGCCTGCACAGGGGGTATGAACGAGTTCCCCCCTGTTTGTTTATGTACCACATCACTGTGGTGTTGTCTGTCCTTATCAATAGCTGGCCTGGATGCAGTAGGTCTTTGAAGGTCATAATAGCCTTTTGCACGGCTAGCATTTCCTTTTGGTTGATGTGAAGGAGCTTCTCTTTTCGTGCCCATTTTCCCTGATTGCACTGATCTGTCATGTGTGCTCCCCAGGCATAGTCTGAGGCGTCTGTTGTGATGATTTGAGTGGCTTGAGGTACACAGAAAGGAAGACCTGTGTTTCTTTGGCAAGCTTGAGCCCACCACATAAATTCCTTTTGAAGGCATGGAATGAGTGGTATAATTACTTCCAAGCTGTGGTTGTGTTGAGACCATAAGTTTTTTAGGTACCATTGAAGTTTCCTCATATGCAGCTTTGCACATGGGAGTAGTAGGATGCAAGATGCCATGAATCCCAGAGCCTGCAGGACTTTCCTTGAGTTGCCATTTTTCTGAAGTATTGAGACAGTTGCCCTTGCTGGTCTGGCGTGAGGTAGGCCATCTGGGTGGTTGTATCCAAGCTGGCACCCAGGAAAATTATTTGTTGAGAGGGTATTAGTTTCGATTTTTTTTGTTGACTGTGTATCTCAGGTAGTTCAGTTTTATTACAAACGCTAGGTGCTGCAGTAGTATGTCCTTGCTGTCCGCTTGGATCAGGCAGTCATCCAGATATGGGTAGATTTGTATCCCTTGTAGACTGCAGAAGGCGATTACTGATGCCAGGCATTTCGTAAACACTCTGGGCGCAGTAGATAAGCCAAAGGGCAATGCAGAGAATTGGTAATGGGTTGAACCTGCAAGAAATGAGGTATCTTCTGCAATCTTGTCCGATAGGGACATGCAGGTATGCCTCCTTGAGGTCCAATGTTACCAGCCCAGACTCCTTGCCCAGCATGGGAAGAAGCTGCTGTAATGTGAGCATCTTGAATTTTGGCACCTGTAGATATGTGTTTAGGATGGATAGGTCTAAGATAGGTCTCCAATCTTTGTCTTTCCTTGGTACCAGGAATAGTCTGGAATAAAACCCTTGACCTTGTTCTTTTGCAGGTACCTCTTAAATTGCTTTCATGTCCATGAGAGCTGAAATTTGTTTTTGTGCCTCTGCCCTTTGATTTTGTGGCAGGTTTGGCATGCCTCTCATTTTTGGAAGGGTGTGAAAGTGGAACCTGTAGCCTCTGTTTATAATGTCCAGAATCCATTTGTCTTATGTAACAATATGCCAATTTTTTTGAGAAAAATGTCAGTTTTCCGCCCAAAGGTGCTGCCATTAAAGCTTTGCTTGGCAGGTGTAGGGGGAAGTCATTGTGTCCGTTTTCTAAGAGACTGATCTATCTTCTCCACCTCTTGGGGTTGGTGCTTGCCACTGTCTAGCTCTGAAAGATCCTTGAGGTTGCCCTCTACCCCTTGGATGCCTGTATCTGCCCCTTTGAGGTCTGTCCGTGGCTGGAAAGGACCAATTTTTTGAAGGCCAGTTTCTGCTGAAACGTGGAGGCTGTACCTGCAGGAAATCTTTCACTGTTTGCATTGATTTTGCTTTTTCCTCCATTTTCTTTAGCACCTCCTCTGCTTTAACATCAAACAATACAGCTTTTTGAAGAGGTGCATCTAATAATTTAGCTTTGACATGATCTGGTATGGTTTGCTCTTTGAGCCAGGCATGCCTACGTATAACGGACCCCGTAACAGCAGCTCTACATGAGGCCTCTAAAGCATCAAAACCACACTGCAAGGTACGTTTACCCACTTGCTCTGCACCATGCAACAAATCCTGCAACTCTTTTAAATCTGGTTGTTCTGGTTGTGTCATCTTGCTTTTCAGCTGAGATATCAAAAACTGTTGATACTTTAACATATGGAACTGACAGTTTAATGCCCTCATGGTTAAAGTGGCCAAGGTGTACACCTTTTTCCCCACACCTTTCTAAAGATCTGGAATCTCTCTCTGAAGGTAATGGGATTTTAGCAGTAGAGGCCTTAATTCCCTTGGGACCCTGTGAAATAGTTTCTGGGTCAGCAGTATGGCTTTTATATAGGAACTGGTGAGAATCAGGAACCCGGTAATACCAGTCTGGTTTAACAGGAGCTGGAGGCAAAGAATCTGGATTAAGGCTGACTTCTGTGTACACATCATCCAATATATCTAAAACAGGAGGGATAGCCAGAGGCCTATGCTGGGGGAGCAGAAGAAATTCCCTGAGCCTTTTCTTGGAATCTGAGTAATCTTGGCCTTCCCAGTGAAAGTGTTCACTCAATGTATGCAGGGTTTCCCCAAAAGAGAAGTCCTCGGGGGGGAGACAGAGGGAATAGACTCCTCTGCATCAGAGTCTCCGAATGGAGAATAGGCACAATCCTGGTCCTCAGATAGTTCTGAGGTAATAGAAGCTTGATCGGAGGAAGGGTACTCTTCCTCTAATCTGGGCCTTTTGTCAGAGGGGGGTTGAGAACCCCTGATAAGAGTAATCAAATCCTCAGCCATTTTAAGCATCTGTTTTTTAGGCATGGTGCCTTGAGAGGGTGTCTGAGGAACCTGTTTTTTGGTTTTCATGGCTGTTTTAGATTTAGTGAAGGCTTTAATAGAGAAGGAGGAAGGCCTGAAGACCCCTTGAGAAATGGCAGGCCTGTCTAAATTCTGAGTTTCCCCGCCAGGAATGGCGTCGGTATCAGTAGTAGGAATGGGGGCCAAGGAGCCTGCGACCTCGGGTACTGAAGACACTGGTAATGCATAGTCATCGGTACTCAGGGGCTGCGTAGGCGCCTCGCTGAGTACCGGAGAACCGGTAGTCTGCCTTAGCGTGGTATCGGTAGGTGGTGCGGACCTCAAATGTCGGTCCTTATCTTTGCGTTTTTTTTGCTCAAAACTGGAGTCTTGAGTATCCGACGACATAATAGAATTAAAATTTGCCAAAAAAGTGAAGGGCGAACTCCGCCCGACGCTTAATAATGCGTATGTGGAATCTAGCACAAAATCGGAAGGCCGAGACGTTGTGGTCTGGGCCTAAGCAAGGTATACAGTAAGAGTGGAAATCCTTATGCGGTATCTGCTTCCCACATGAAACGCAATTATTAACTTTGTCTGACATCGGTCTGAGGCAAGAAAAGTTTCCCCAATGGGATACTTAGCTTTCAAGAAGACTTTGGCTGAAATACTTTCGTAAATCTCAGGAGCTGGCCGACCAGCACTTGCTAACTGCTTCTGCTTCAGGCACCGCGCGGCAAGAAAGACTGAAGAAAATGGCGTCGGCTGCCTCTTTTACACCCCTGCCGCACTGACGTCAGGGAGGAAGTGACGACAACAGACGCCGGACCTAGACTTTGGAATTCGGCCGACCGAGGACCCGCCTGACGGAAGGATAACCCATCTGTTATGACTGCAGCTGTATGCACGATGAACATCAAAGTTGCTGCAGGCAGACAATGTGGCATTAAAGGCAGACTGAACAAAAACTGGTTTCATTCCATTCCCCTATCCTTTACTGAAGGGACATAATGAAGAGACTGGGTACAGATAAGGCAGTTGTAATGAAAGCAAATGGGGGAAAATCAAAGGAAGCTGAGAACTGAGATAGAAGGGAAACTGGAGAACAGGTTAACAGCTTCAAGTGTCTGAGAGGGATGGGCGAGAAAGTCAAAGGTAGAATCACTGGGGCTGCAGACAAAAAAGTGTCAGGTATTTATAACAGAAGAGTGCCAAAGAAGCTGAAAACCAAGGTGTACAGTTGTGTGACCACTGTGGTATGGTACAGAAACATAGGCAGCAAATTTAGAGTAGTTGAAGCTAGAGGGCGATGGAGAGGAAGTGCCTGAAACGGGTGGTAGGATATATACTGTGGACAAGCTTAAAAAAAGGAGGGCATAAGAGCAGAAACTAGACCAGGTTCAAGTGCAGAAAACTGAAAAGAACAGACTACACTGGTTCCAGACTACATGCAGGAAAGCAGAAGACAATCCGATTAAGATTTGGGACAGACAGGAAGGCAAGAGAAAATGAGGGAGTGCAGCAAAGGGTTGGATGGACAGAGAGAAGACCAGCGACAGTCAGCATGGAAGGATTGTGACAGAAGAACTGCATGAGTTGAGCACGAGTATGTAAGATAGGAGAGTGGCACTAAACACACAAGAGATGGTAACAGCTGGCATAACAGCCCGGCACACATTCATGTCTATAGGCACGTCAACATGTGCACACTCACTCTAATTACACAGACAGATATACAAAAAGTGATCCATCTCTACTACACAACAGATGTGTAACACCTGCCATACAATAAAATAGTCCACAGGTAAAACCAGAACAAGTTGGAAGATTTTTAGTGTAATGAGATGGTCTCAAAGTCATTCCCCTACAAGTAATGAAAGCAAACTTCCTCTGACAGCAGAAATGCCAGAAAGGGATGCAGGCACAGGACTAGTTCACAGGAGCCAAAACTGAAAATGGTCCATTGAGCAGTGTTTTAAGACCATTAATAAATAAACTAGACACACAAATCAGCCTCAAACAGCAACCAGCACAGTGCAGAACCAACAGTAAAGAATAAAGCAAAGCCTCAGAAAGAACGCCCATCACTGTGCAGAATAAAATGATGCATCTCTCACACAACACTTAGACCCAAGGACATAGCCAACTTACGTAGACAAATTTAGTAAAAACTTCCCTCTTCCCTCCAACATTCCCAGATTATTAAACCACATGCACCACCTTCAAATCTCCCAAGTTGTTCTCAATGCACTGAGCATCTATAAACGCAGTCTTGTGTGTGTTCAGTGAAACTATATGGATTGTAGGGAGAAATAAAAAGCACAGCGCATTAAGTGACATATGGATTGTAGGGAGAAAAAAAAAAAAAAAGCACAGCACATTAAGTGACATTTCCTAATGTGGCTTAAAGGGCTTTGAGGCACCAACTACAGCATGTGTACATTTTTCAGGTAATTTTTGAACATTTCTCCAGTTAGGTGAACTTAATATTTCCAAGGATTCCGGATACTGCAGGCATTCTGACTTATTGTAAAGCATTTGTTACTGCACTTGAGCTCAAACCAGTTTTACATTCAGATAATTATTTTGCACTCTGGAGGGCTGAAAAAACAAACAAAAAAAAAAAACACATGTTATGGTTTAACCTCAGGGAAAAATGCTCAGCAGTGCGCAGTTAATCATTAATGGAAATACAGAAACTACACCAAACCTGCTGACCAAAGTTCAATTCCGCCCCCTCCCCCATCACCTCTTACTACAACCAAAGAAATACCGCAACCATCCCACTACAAGTCAATACAAGAGACCAGGTCCTTACCACGCTCGCTGAAGCCAAAAACGCAGCCTCCATCGGTCCCAAACATTCCAAGATGCTTTTCAAATAGCTTAAAACAGAATTTCAAGGGCACTGGAAACCCTCTTTAACCACAGCCTCTGAATGGGTTTTGTCCCAGAGGAATGGGGGACTGCAGTCATCCCTCTGCACAGGGTGGGGTTCGTCAACTGACCCAGGGAACTAGAGACCCATAATCTTGACCAGTCTTGGCTGCAAGGCCAGAGAGAGAGAATCATCATGGACCTTTAATAGAGGAACCCTCCAAAAACTGGACCAGACCCAGACCCAATTTGGCTTTATCAAAGGGAAGTCTTGTCTGCTCCATCTGGTGAACAGAGAAAGTCACCAGGGACATGGATGGTTGTAAAATGGTACACACTACTCGCCTAGGCCTGGCCAAAGCTTTTGAGGATCCTCTACTCTGGGATCATATCTACACAGAGTTAAGCATAAACCTACATCAGATGGATAGTCAACTTGCTCACTGACAGGACACAAGTGGTCAGGATAGGTAAAATCTGCTTCGGATAAGAAACTAGTTACTATTAGGTGTCCCACAGGGCCCAGTGTTGAGATCTTTTCTGTTTGGTATATACTTCTCTGAAGTGAAGGACAATGTTGTAGGCCTCTGGTTCACCAAGTTCACGGACAACTAAGCTGGGAGCAATGAATTCCCAAATGATGTAGACATCCTTCAAAACAGGCCTAAAGATAACAAAATGACTGGTGCCAAAATCATGGTCCAATACTAAATGCCAAACAAATTGCATAATCATACCCTTCGGTAAATCAGAAATCCATGCAAAATTATAATATTACTAGCACACTCCTAAAAGCAGACCTAGTGGTGAGGAACCTAGAAATACAGTGACCTAAACTTTCACCACCAGGTAGTTATAGAAATCCTTCTGTGCATCTCAACTTAAATAAAGGCATGGCAAGTTAGTGTGCCACTGCACCTGGCCCTCATCAGGCCCATAAACAGAGTACAATGCTCCCTTCTGCATGTACATAACCAGGCACTTAAACCAACTGGAGTGGCTCCAGAGGTTTCTCACCAAAAAACAAATACAAAGCGTAAGACAAGTCTTGTACAGACAGACTAAACCTCATATAATTTACTAAGTGGGGACTTGTGCCGGACCTACAAGGCATTCTCTGATCCAGCCACGATGAAAAGGTTACATATATTTGCAAGAAAATTATGCAAGGGTAATGTGTTCCAGGGACCTGAACCTTATTTCTGACCAACAGGACGAAGAGACAGATTTTTATCCCAAAGCTCACCTCTTCTATGGAATAAACTTTCCATCTTCGTAAATCAAAGTGTCCCTCACTCTCTCCAAAATTAAAGAAACTGATGGGAACTGTAAAAATGTACTCCTGGGGTACTTGCCTCTGTCCATAAGGGACATGGGTAATCTGTAAAATGACTCAAGGCTCCTAACACCCAAAGGCCCACTACACTATCTTACTACCCCATCATATATCTGGGGAGTTAATACAATCATATCATAGGCATTACTGGCCAAGCCTGTAAAGGCTTTACCATTAGCCTAGTAGCCCCCTATAAAGCCGCAGTGGTGCAGCAGTTAGAGTAGAGTAGTCACCTCACAGCAAGAGGTTCTCCAGTTCAATTCTTGGCTGGAGCGCCTTTTGTGTGGAGTCTGCATGTCCTCCCCGTGATAAAGTGACGCTAAAGACATGCAGCTAGGTGTGGGCATGCCCTCTTTGAAGGTTGGGCGTCAGGCTGGCAACTCGGCACCGTAAAAATCCACCGTCAATCATGAGCGGACCGGAGTTTTGCTGTGGCGACCCCTAACCGGGAAAAGCTGAAAGACGCAGCCTAGTAACCCCCTACGAATATTTGCATAATAATAAATACATGGTCAGCTGCAAGTACTGCACGACTACAACCAAAAATGAAACCGAAAATTCTGTATATAGTAATTTTATTGTTTTAATAGTTGAAGTTTTAGGTTACACTACAAAGCAAACATTTATACTACATTCTATATATTCCTCTCCCAGATAAAAAAAAAGAAATGCAGGACCACCTCCTGAACACTTCAAATGTTCTTTCACTCCAACTATTTACACATGGTACCTTAACTGCTCGATACTCCCAGATAAAAAATTATTTTCAGCTAGTACCAATGACTAAGGGTAAGAGTTGCAGAAATGTTTAAGTTACATGCAAAGAGTAAGTCAGTCAGTTAGTATCCTCTTACTGCAGGAAGGTAAAACCCAGGCACTACCTTGTTTGGCCCAAAGTCTTCTAGCTTTTTAGCATAGGCCTCAAGTAAATATACACTACTGACACAGCCAACAGGCACATGTTAAACAACTGCTAAAACCATCCTTACATACATGGGAAAAGTCCCCATTAGTTGTGAGTGCAAGGATAAGATGTACTGACTTGGCATTCTTACACCCAAGAGACTGTCCTGATGTCCTACCCCCACAATGCCAGGATCAGGGTGTCACAAGGCCATTAGGTGCAACTAGGATTCTCAAGGTTTTTAACTTAAAGATTGTCCATTCCAGAGACGCCAAGACACTTTACTCGCCTCTCTTCACAAGGTGAGCCACATCTCTTGGTATCACAGGGGATACCAAATCAGGCTGGTAAATAGTTTGCAATTAGTAAGAGATCCTTCCTTCAGAGGGCAGCACCTAAATAGAGGAACAATTACCAACTTCAAATAACTTGGATTATTGCATCAACCCAAAGGGAATTCAGTGGCTCGCCACTTGTGCAAAGTGCATGGAATCCCAGATCTGCTTTGCAATGGAAATAGTATACCCAGTCTCAAAAGGGGCTGGGTTACCAAACAAATCCATCTTTTCCCCACCTATTGCCTCCTCCCCCTAAGGCAATATCTTGTCGATTTGTTGTTGGAGCAACAATGTATGGTTCAAGGAGGTTGCAAAAGACAAGGGTTTTGTCAGGGTGGTAAAGCAGTTGATGGGCCATGGACAGTTGGTTAAAGGCTAGGGGGTTAGGCAATTCTAACCACAACAGTTGTTTTAGTACTATGAAATGGCGGGATCTGAAATTAGTATCAGTAGTGAACTTTGCAATTTTATTGTAGCAAGTATCGAGTTTGTTTAGCTAAGATTTTCTTATGTTGGTAAGAACAGGAGATGCACAGAGTAGTGTGGACACCAGAAGAGTTCTAGCAATGGTGGCTTGTGTTTTTGCGAGGAAATCTATTCTATCCAGGGTACCAACGTTTTTTTTTTTTTGTTTTTATGTACTTTCTTTGATTGGTCTAAGTCTATATCTATATCAAATTTCATGTCCGATTTAAAAAGTAGTTTGTTATGGGATACCAGGGAGATGGCAGTTTTGTTTGCTGAAAATATATTAAAGGATGGTGGGGGGCAGCAGTTATTGGATTTAGCTGGGTGGAAAAGCATGAGTTTGGTCGGGGTTAAGTACAAGTTGGGCATTTGTTATCCAGGATTCTTCTAGGAATGACCGATGCATTATTTGTTTTAATTTGTTGGAGTGTGGGAGCTGCACATATTAGGGTTACGTCAAGTCATCTGCATACTGGACCAGGGTAGCATGCAGTGTAGTGGACTGGAGGTTGTTGGTAAACAAGTTAAAGAAGAGTATGCAGAGGTTGGAACCCTGTAGTACTCCAGAGTGACCGGTAGAGAGGAGAGAGTCTTCCAGTTAGACAGTCTTGACATTATGATATTGCAGAAAGGCTGAGATTAAGGTTGGAAATAACTGCTAGTTTATTATGGAGAAACAGTTATTGAAAGCATTAGAGATAGGTGGAGAATTGTAGTGGAGACCAGGTTGCCATCATTTTGTAGGTGCTTAACTGTTAAGTTATGGCAATTAAAAGCAGTAGTAGTGCTACACTTTGGGTGAAAACTGCTGTGTATTAGGGAGAAGATTGGTTAAAAAAGGACAGTCAAGCAATTGTGAGTGGATGCACATTTCAAAGATTTTGGATAGGGGATAGGATTGCAATAGGATGGTAGTTTGATAGCTCAGTTACATTACAGCCTTTATGCAGTGGGATAACGTACGATACTTTCCATATGGATGGCACTTTGTTCCGATATGCACTGGTTAGTGAGGAAGGATACAGGAGAGGACCTCAGCAGATATTTTTTAGATATTCGACAAACAGTTGACAACTGCTGGTGTTGTGGATTTAAAGTTTCCTTAGTTTTTTTTTTTTTTTTTTTTTATATAGCATCTATGGAAACAGGTTGAAAGGAAAAAGGTACTGGTGTCCCAAGTATTTTTTTGGTGGGGTGGCTCAGCTGCAGATTTGTTGGCAGATGTGAGTGAAATGATGCTGTGAAACACTTGAACAGTGTTTTGACACTTCAGTACACCTTCACCCAGCAACACTAAGTTTGTCCTGGCTGTAGGAATCTTTTTATGGCAGACCAGAACTTTTGTGGATCTTTTTGGTATTGACTGCTGCTGTAGTGGTCAATTTTGTCTGGTCTTTTTTTTTCTTACTTCGTTATGTAGTTCAAGATATGCTTGCCTGTTTGTTGGGGTTTTGTTAGAGTTGCACTTATCCCAAGCCCTATCTCGTTTTTAGAAGTGATAGAGTTTCCTTGGTCAACCAGGGTGCCTAGTTGGATTTTATTCTTATAGTTTTGGAAGGAGCAAGTTTATCCAGAATCCTAAGGAAAGTGGAATTAAAAGAACTGTATGGCAAAATACAGGGAGATAAGTTAAGTACCTTTTTATATCTGTGTGAACCTTTCCATTAATGTTATTTTTAATATTTCCTGTGATTGAAACTCGTGTTTATTGTAAATAGACATTTACTATTTTTTCATATACTTTTACTTACTAAATACATTTAAACTTTTCATTGTGGCTGGTCTTGAGACAATTTTAACCTTTGACAGTAGCTGTATAAATTTATATTTGGCAACACTGTGGCCACTTCTGAAAGCCTTGCTGTTTGGTCAACATTACCATTAATTTTACTCAGTATAACTGGGTACCCTGGTAAAAGTATTAAGAGTAGTTGGCTTTATGGGTGTTCTGGTGGCAGTGTAGCTAACTTACAGCCTGGGCAAAGGTGAGAGCGCTAGTAAAGCTCTGCCAGCATTTCTCCAGGTGTGTGGGCGTGAAAACCAAAGCTCAAAAGAGTGTGGGTCAGCTACTTTGAGGAGGAATACAGAGCACTTGGCTTAGAACACCCTGATAAGGACTTAACGCTATATCAATTTGTCTAGGGGGGGGGGGCGTATCTGGGGCCTACAGAGGGAAAACCAGCCCCAGGACTGGTGTGTGCTCTCAAGGAAAATTGTGCTCGACGCAGAGAGCTGCATCTTGAAATACTGTGTGCATCTCTCTCTGTTCCAAGTGAGCATCCCTCACCAGTGTCAGTGGCATGGATTGAGGCTCCTTGATTACTGGCCCAGGAGGAGGGAGGTCACAGAGGACAAAAAACATTAATAGAAAAAACAAAATACAAGAGTGATAATTTAATAAAGATGTTCAAAAAGTGCCTGTAATGTCCGACTATAGAAATGTGATAAGAAACACAAAAATCAACAGTTAGTACAAAAATGGAAGGAGGAAAATTTTGTGTTAAAATACTAGAGAATGCAATTTTGAATTCTGGAATCTTGATGCGATATGAAGGTTCAGAAAAAAGGTAGACGACAGATCTCCATGCTCCTTTCTTCTTTAGCAACAAGAATATTCGAGCAAAATCTTTTATTTGATCTGGAGGAACCCCCTGGGCAGAGCAGTTTGACAAGGGGAGTTGACTGAATGGGGGGGGGGGGGAGAAGTGATCCCCTGGAAGGGATCCCACCAAGATGCAATATACTTTTGAAATGATCCTCAGTACCAAAGGGTCAGGAGTTAGAGGCCAGTGGAAAAAGACTTAGACTTTGGGAAATCTTTATACGGTTACCAGGATGGGAAACGAGATGGGGTAATAAACATCGGATTGCACTTGGTTTTGGGAGAATCCTTATTTTTTTTGAGCTTCTCATGAGTTTCTGTGCTTTACTGTGACTACTGTTCCCTACAAAAGCATCCTAAACTAGTAGGAAAAAGTTCTATTAATTTTTATGTAGAAGATTGAAAAACCTGGGTAACCCCCCTCTGTTTTCATCAAATCTTTTGATTACCCAGGAAGCACTTTAGGAGCTCAGCTTACACATCCTCTGGTAGATTGCAACTAGGTGAACCTAGTCACTGATCCAGTGGTTAGTGCTTTAGAAACAGCATCAATGTCATGAGAAGATTTTACAGTGCATTTACTTGAACAGTCTGAAGACAGAGATGGAAGTATTAAATAAAATATACACAAACCTTTTAAACTCAAAGGCTTTCCCCATCCTTGTCAGATGGGGCAGGGGTTAAGCTGCCATAAGGTGTTTGGCAGAAGAACATTTAGTCAGAGAAATGTGCAGTGACTGACCCAAAAGTTTGAAGGAAGGGGAAAAAAGTTTGTAGGTCTGGGGAACCTTATGTAAATTTAATCGGCCTGCTTCTTGTCCCCAGTCAACTTACCAGGCAAAGTGCTGGCTGCAAGGAAAGAATCATCAAAGGCTAGCAAAACAGATGGACCAGCTGCAGGTTGAGGAAAATCACTTGCAAGTCTGCCCGCTGAGACTCCGGCACTTTCCAGTTCTCATTAAAAAACTTAATTCTGGCAAAAGTATCAGAAAAGACAACTATTAAAGTGGGTAACCTGAAGAGCAATTTACCTCAGAATCAGATTCTCCAGTCTGTGGAGGAGGAATGAGAAACCGTCCAAGCCTAAATCCTGTCCATCGGGATGGAAACTAAGGAAAGTGAGAAAACAATCTTTTTTCCTTTAAATGAAGGGAAGATTCCAAAATATAGTGGACTTGAGGCTTTCAACTGCATCTCAAGCAAAACCCATTCAATCCTCCTCATGTACCCTAGCTGAAGAGAACACAGGTTTAAGAGAAGAAAAAAAAAGCCTAGTTTTATGCGTTCATTTCCTGAGAGAGACTACTGAAAAAGCAAAGCACCCTAAACAGTTCTTTCTTCAGGAATCAAGCTCCTCAGAATAGCTCTACAAAGGAATAGCATCTGCTTCTCCCTCAAATACCAAACAAGAGTGGTTACCCCCTTGCCCAAAGGAGGCAGCCAAACAGCCTCAGGGAAGCAGGTAAATCCTTTGCCCTTAGCATCTTCTGGAAGAGCAGCACCACAGGGAGAGAGAAAATGAAGGGTTGAGCAATCAAATACATCACAGCAGAGTCACTTGCCAACAGCACAAAAAAAAAAAGAGTCAAGGCAGGCTTCTGTATATTCTTGTGGATCGGGGAGAGAATGGAGGAGCCAGACCTCAGGTCTACACATCTAGACAAGTCTTCCAGCATGCAGGCAGCAAAGTGTTCTGGCCTTGGATGGCTCCTTGAGAATTTGTTTTTGGGAGACTGGAAGGGGTATAAAAGCAGACACGTGATCAGATAAAGTAAGAGGGGGAAGTATGCCAATCCACTGGCAGACCGCTCTGCTTCAAAAATGTACACATCTTTTACAATTGACTCAAAATGGTGCTAGGCATCGTTACTGGAGGTTTCTGGCATAGTAAGATGGCTCTGTGGTTATCTCATCTGGATGGCTAGTTTTACCTCATTATCTCGGTTTGGTTGATTTGATCAGGGCAGGGATATCCTTTAACTCTTAACATGCCAAAAGCAGCATTGCAAGACTAAAGAAAAAACCTCATTGCACACTGCATGCAAAAACTGAATAGTAGATTCCAATTATATTAGGGCTCCACCACAGTGGTCATTTCTAAATCTGACAGGATTCTACATAAAACCGGGGTCTTCAACTTGGAGGTTTTTTTTAGCTAGGTCACTCCGTTTTAGTACATTAGCCTTCACATAATCCCTGAATACAGAAGTATTGGAAATAGTTTCAGGCTTCATTCTTGCTCTTAATGAGACAGATGTGGTTTTATGACTGGGAAGGAAATTAATGAGAGCAAAGCTGTTCCCACACTGATAATCAAATGCAAGAGTCTGTTGCCTTTGGTGGAGTGCAGACCAAAAGGTCCAATTTGTATTTATAAAGTTGACAATCAAAACATGTATGCCCATAAATTTATGTACAGGTCTCTCAGTATATAGAGGGTTAGGACAGTTGCAGTCTCCTACAAGAAAGGGGTTTGCTTTAGTACAAAGGGCCTCCATACTAGTTAGGAGTAAGTGGGGACAGAAGGGGATCTCTAGTTTGCTACAGAATATCACAAGGGGGTTTAACAGCAAGTTACACATGCAGTAGCTCCAGGTCGTTTAGTCTAAAAGTCTTAAGGTGAGATGTTTAAGAATGTTGAAACACTGCCACCTTTAGTGGCATAATCTGTGTTAAATGTGCCATAGGCATTGAATCTTGCACCAATGGGCATGACTATTGTGATGCATGTATCAATGTTTTCTGGGGTAGGAGTGCTTTTAGGGAGGGGTTAAAAAGAGGCAAGATGGGATGAATAAGGATTTATCCATACTTACAAAAGCTTTACGGGGGGGGGGGGGTGCAAGGCAAACCCTAGCAAAGCAGTTAGGGCAATCTGCCATCTCATCCCAGGCCAACCTTTTGAATGCCATGAAAAGCTAAGGCAATTGTTGAAAATAATTTGATTTATGGCCTCAAACTTCGCTACGGTAGAATGCAGCTCAAGACTGTGCTCATACAAGCCTCTCTCACAATCTGAACTATCACTTCCATGGACTATACAGAGAGACTCAAGTAATTTACATTCATGTACACAACTACCATATCATGGGCACTTGGATATATGGATTTGAGTACTTGCATAATGTGAATTGTGGCACCTGACAGAAAACAGACAATGATCCTCTCCTTGCATAGCCTGCTGAGTGGTGCAGTGCATCTCCCAAAGGAGTCACCTTAGACTAGGATACTGGATTGTGTGGAGGTTTATAGGTTCATAGTTTGGTACTAGGCTATCAGCCCTAGGGCCTATACAAGTCTAGCCATAATTCCCTGGCTATTTCTTCCCACACTATTTACTTCCCTGGACCCCTGTCTAGCAGGGTGACTGACGTGATCCCCGGGGTGAACTTCCTTTCTCCCATCCAATCAAGGTTCCTTTTGAAGAGGGCCAAAGAGGCACTCTGCTTGACAAGTATGGGCAATCTATCCCAGAGTCTGTGGAGTCTCTGGCTCAGGAACCTATTCCTCCAGCATGTTTTGTTTATTGTGATGACAAGGTTTAGATCCCTGGAGCGTGTGGCTCTGAGGGATTGGGATTTCTTTAAATGTAGCATGTCAAACAGCTCTGGGTTTGACATGGCCTTGTATGTTAAGCAGAGATAGCCTCCGAGTAGACGATATGCAGCAGAGTATAGCTGGAGTTTTAAGGCTGTCAGCATAGGGCATCTGCTTTAGGCCTGTGATTCTTTTAGTGAGGTATTTCTGCAGCCTTCCCAGTTGTTGCAGATGTCTTGAGAGGTACATAACAAATGAGGCGTTGTATTCTATAATGGGTCTAATGAGGGATGAGTACAGTGAGACAATGACCTTTTTTTCTGGATGAAAAGCCCTTGGTGCCACATAGGATTTCCTGGCTGTTGTGGCAATGTGGTTATCGAAGGTGAGACCACTGTCCACCTGTGTCCCCAAGTCTATTATCACACTTTCAGTGATTAGTGTACTGCCACCTATATGGTAATTCACAGGTACAAGTTTTTTCCCCAAAGGGGATAACTATACATTTCTTGGCATTGAGCTTGACCCATGGCTCTGGCACCAAGCATCTGTTTCTGTAAGGCCCTTTTGTAGAGTATCCACATCATTTGAGGATTCAATAACGGCTCCCAGTTTGCAGTCATCTGCAAACTTTGTTAGCCAGAGTCCCTTAGTGTTGGCCTGTAGTTCAGAGAAGTAGATGCCAAACAAGAACAGTCCCAGGACTGAACCCCGAGGTACTCCACTTGTCACTTGTCTGGAGCTGGATTTGGAGTCTGCTACTTTTACAGTGTGGGTTCTATCAGTAAGCCAGTTAGCAACCCATTGGGTGACATCGGGATTAATGCTCAGCTTAATAAATTAATCTAGGATTCCAGGGTGGGGGATAGTGTCAAAGGCCTTAGCAAGGTCTAGACAGGCTGTGTGCACCACCTTACCCTTGTCCATGGCTCTGGAGACTGATTTGAACAAGTCAAATCAGATTCAGGAGATAAGATCGGCCCTTCACAAACCCAAACTGTGTGGGGTCCAGTGTTTGAAGGCTGCCAATGTCTTTGTTTATAAGTTCCATGACAATACGCTCCATGGCCTTACAGATAAGGCTCGTCAGACTGATGGGACAGTAGTTTCCGGGATCCAAGGTGGATACCCCCCCCCCTTGTGGAGTGGGATAACTGTAGCTCTGCGCCACTCAGTGGGCACGGAACCTGAGGTGAGGCTATGATTAAACACGACACTTAGGTGAGTTGCCAGTTCATGTAGTACACAGCCCGGGATGTCATCTGGTCCCATGGATGCTGTATTCTTAGCTTTGGAGAGTGCGTTTTTTTTTTTTTTTTTTTTTACCCGTGTGGCCATTATTACCGGAATTTGGCAATCTTCCAGTATTGAGATGGGCAATTTAAGGGGTGAAGTTGGCACTGAAACAATCTGCCAGGATATTGGCAATATCCGTGGGATAAGTATATTTAATGCCATTCTGTTTTAGCTCAGAGCAGATCTGAGCATTGCCATTTAGATTCTTGACAGTTATAGAAAGTCTTGTGGTTGTCTTTGGAATCTTCGGCAATTTTATTTTCGTAACTACCTTAAAAGCTTTTGACAGGAGCAAATGTAACTTGGATGCATGCTTCAAAAAGTGTATGCTGCCTTGCTGAGTTTGTGAGGTTGTAGCAGCTACTTGTTTCTTAGGTTACGTGTGTGTGTGTGTGTGTGTGTGTGTGTGTGTGTGTGTGTGTGTGTGTGTGTGTGTGTGAGACCTTTGTTGCTTACACAAGTTATTTAACTTTAAGTTACTCAGCATATAAAAGCCTATGGTTGGTCTGGGCCTTGTATGCTTTTAGTGTGGTACCAACATGCTTTTAGTTGTAGTAGCTAGTTGTGAGAGACTGGCCTCCAGTAACCACACACACACAGTTTTAGTAGCAGGCAATTGTCAGCAAACATGAGACAACTGCTACATTGTCTCAGGCTGACCACAGATGGCTGAAAAAGTGAAAATCCATGGTTCCAAGTGCTTAATAAATATGATCTGCAGGGAGGAGCTGTACCTATAAAGGTGATTTACTGGCATACCTCCCAACTGTACCCAATTCCTTGACATTTCACAGTTTTGGGCTCAAATTAATAGGGCGCCACGAATTCCCGATTGTGAAAATGAAATCTGGATTTAAAGGGGCCAGAGTGCATTACAGTACAGTGGCTCTTGTAAAATATGGGATTTTTCTGATACACTTAAGTATTAAATAACAGCAATACCTCTTGTTCCTTTAAAGTTTTAGGGGAATTTAGGGTAATATTTAAAAGGTGTCACGGTCAGATTTGAACTTTTTGCCCATAACTGTAGCCAGTCTCTGGGGACCCATTAAACCCACATCTCTAGGAAGGTCAAAAACTACTTGCTTCTAATGTAAAAGGCAGTTTATACAGTTAAAAATCACTAGGCGCACTAGTGCTTGAGCATGAACGCAAATGCAGTATCTGCCTTCATTTGTGAAGCTGGTAATACACTACTGCTGCACCATAGAAAATCTGGACAGTTACACCAGGTCACCTCAGCTCATTTAAAAACTTCTGAGGTACGAATACTTCACCCACCACATATTTAACCAAAGATCTTACTTGAAAAATTCAACTTTAATGGACTTGTTACCACCTTTACAAACAGGACATACGTCCAAGATACAGTCTAAGTTAAAACTATGCTCCTCAAAATTAGCCTTTAAGGCCATCTATTATAGGTGGCAGCCGCAAGTCAGAGAGACCAGACGTTGTGGGTACCATTGTGATTCACTCGCTATGTGGTCAATTAAAGCTGGGGGAGGATTTTTTTTATTGTCTGCCCTGGGGCTGATTTTATGGGCATTTGCTGCGGTACAACAGGAAGTGGTGCACAACTGCTTTCCTGTCAGAGGTCACTTCTGTTTACCAATTTCTGTACATCAAGAGTGGGAAGTGTGGCTGTAAAAAGGTCCCAAGCCCTCAGCTCCATTAAATTGGATTGCTATTTTTTTGAAACTTGATTTAGTGTTTATATATATATATATATATATATATATATATATATAAACAAACAAACAAACATTTTGGATTACTCCATAATGCATCTCATCCAGCACTACCTGTCGTCAACCCGCCAAAGTCTGGACCTATGTTTATTTTCCTTTACAGAGAGTGGAGCAGCACCGTGGTACTGTTGCACCAGAGGGGGGGGTGTGTGTGTGTGGAGACTGATCATCACAGACTAATTATATGGCACTCAACGGCTCAAAGATTGTATCTTAAGGAAAACAGGTGTGTAGATCAAATTCCCAATATGAAATTGGGCACTGTTTTCAGTGGGTTTACCCAGTTAACTGATGAATAAAAAACATACAATACTTTAAACTACCAAACTGTTAAGTGTGGCCGCCTGTGTATAAAGCATTGTTTTAAAAATGCCCTGTACACAGCCATAAAATTATCCTTACTGCCCAGTGAGTTAGAATAGTTAAAAAAAAAAAAAAAAAAAAGTGTACTTTATTTTGGAATTTTGTTCCTCCTAATTCTAGCTTTATCCTGATTCTTGACATAAGAGACTGAGAGCTAGGTTCAGTATTCAGACAGTCACTGTACTCAAATATGTTGAGCAGAAATGTCATGCCAATCTAACAATTACTGAACCAGAAAGACGTTTTACAACTATCCAGACTAAACATTTGCAACACAGATATGTAGGGCTTGCATAATTACTCATTTGAAAAGAGGAAAACATTATGGTTGTAAGGGCAGCAACTGTAAAAGACATCATTTCTACATTATGCATGGGGCAGCATTTGAAAAGATGTCATACCTTGAAGAGTTCACCCTCCCCCAGAAGCAAACAGAGACAAGCAACTTATTTTTAGATAAGAATTAAATCTAGCAGGACCACCCTACGGCAGGCACAAAGTGCATAATAAAGTCACATATAATGGCAGTGGACATCACTACAACCAGCAGACAACAGATTGCTTAATTTGTAGAAAATAACAGATGTACTATTTTACCTCTAGCCAGAGGTACATTTAACAGTCGAAGTGGATGAAAGTTTGTTGGTACATGACACCCTTTGTGAGATGACACTGCTCTCAGTAAAAATACCAGCATTAACTGTAGAAAATGTTTCAGGCGTTACTGTTATGGTTAGTAAATACAAGTTTAAACAATAAGGTAACCTAACTTGCTCCTTCAGATGCTGTCCTGATACCTCACGAGTAACAGTGGTAAAGGCATCCTAAAAGGACAGATTCTACAAAGTAAACAGATGATGATTCAACTCTTAAGAACCTTGGCGAGACCATACAAATGAGTAGTGTGTGTTGGCTCTTCTTTTCTTATATGGCCTTCAGAACAATATACTGACAGGATTTCAGAAGAATGCTACCACAATGTTCCTTGGATCGGATTGAAATTAACGTGATTAGGACAGAGATGTTCTCACTGGAGACTAAGAGACAGGGAAGCCATGATTTCCTTGCACAAGATGAGGTCAAGTGGAAGTGAACAGGTCATTCTGAACAGGAAAGAATGAGAGGGGCACAAGTGTTAGTTGATGGGGACTGATTGTGAAAGAGAACTTTTTCACAGAGTTGGTCATGACACTGTATTCAGACTGACAGAAAAAGATCCTACAAAATTAATACACATTTTCTGAAGTAAAAAGTAGATAACTAAATTAGAATTATGTATTGTGTTATTAACCACCTTTTCTTCAAAGTTCACCAGTTTAAGGAAGGAATTGGGATCAAGAAGAGACCTGGATAGAGCTAAAATAGGAGTCTAATCTGGGGCCAGTTAGCGGTATGAGAGTGAGTGCCCGGCATGCCAGATTAGTAGGCTTTGTAAACCAATGTATATTGATATTTGCACAACTACAAGAGCAGGTGGTTTCCAAAAATCAGACCATCCATTGATCAGAATGACTGGATACTCACATATTGACAAAAAACAGTGGATTGTTATATCAATAATATAATTAGTTGCCTATTAAAAATATTAGATTGCCCATGTACATTTCTTTTATATATGTTAGTTACTGATGTATATTTTAATGAATTTATGCAAGGGTGCAGCTAATGTGAAGTTAGTGTAGATGCTACAAGTTTAGTAGGGCAGAAAGTACAATGCAAAAATAGTGTTTCACGTGCCTATTGCCTACTTCCCTTATGATTTTCTGTTAATGCTGTTAACTGGTGTTTCTGTGAATTTATAAATTTTCAGAGTAAGTTAAACTGGGGGATATTTTCAGAATTATTTGAATGTTGGTATCCCATATTTCCATTGAAGCGGGCAGAGTTATGTTGTACATGTAAATAGTTGTGCCTACTTTTCATGGGCCTTTGTCCAGATTTTTTGAGTACTCCAAAGAGAAGCAATCCATTTAAGGCAGACCAGAGTCTCTGCACAGCTATGGACTTGTGCAAATAGGAATTTGAGGAGTAGGTTGTATAGAAACAGTTAAAAATGCTCCAAGTGCCTGCATCTATATAATGTAGTAAGCTGTGCACTCTGTGATGGGGAGAGACAAGCCAAATCACCTTAAAGCACAGAAAAAAACCTAAAAAAACCCTAAATACATGAACAGCAAGATATTTGCATCTAAAATTACTAGCAAGCAATGCCCACACGTAGCCTAGGAACCTTCCTCTAGACAGAAGGAACCAGTAAACCAAGTCATCCACACTACACACGATACAGGGTTTGATTTTTACCTGGGGAAAGCATGGCTGGGATTCAAAAAGCCCCATGTGGTCATTAGCATAGTAATCACCTAGGAACTAAACTAGTTAAGAACGACAAATCGTGGCAATTTATTGGTTACTACAATTGCTGGTCATCACCATAGCTACACTAAGGCTACGAATTAAGTGTTCCTTTGCTCATTCTCTCACCAGAAGCAAAATAGCACTAATCCCAAACTGTTAAGAAGCAGGTGACAAGCTCTTTTGCTATCAGCAGTCCAGTCCCAAAATGTTCTATGGGTTCTGTAGGCTTGCTGCAGCCTTCTCCTAGTAGATGTCCTTAACAGCAAATACAGCAGCTCAGTGCAAGAGAATCTGCACAATGGTCCAAAACCAAAGCATTCAGAAAGTCCCAAACACACACTGCAATTTGAGACCATCAGAAATCAATGCCCATGTTCCCTGCCTCACCAGAGAAAGGGATAACAAGTGATTGGTAGTCCTGCCCTGGCAAAACACAAGAAAGTTAAAAAATAAAATAAATAAAAATATGAAGTCTAACAATCTAAGGGGAGGGCATTCTTAGTTTGAACTTCTAGTGCTCACTAGTATGAGCAGACAAAATGGAGTATGGGAGAAGCTTCCAAATTCAAAATGTTCAAAAAGGGGTAGGCCATTCAAGAGCCAGAGTTTAACAGCACAACAGAGAAAGGTTGGGTAGGAAACGAGACTCAACAGCAGCACCTGTAAAGTAGTTTTATTTGCTAACCTTAAAGGAAAACGATGGGATTATATTATTAAATTCTCAACTGCTCTGTCTTTTTTCTCCCTATTTACGGTCTCTACTATGAGTAAATACAGCTTTTAAAACATTTTAAATTGACTTTCTGTATGGGTAGGGTACAGTAAGATACTGCTGTAGTGGAGAGAAAGTAAAGGTTAGAACAAGGAAAGAGTACGAGTCAAGTCGCCTGCTGTGAACTAGCAATCACAGCAGGGAACGGCTCAAAATTACCCTTGGCACATTTGACAGCTAGGGAAGTTAAGTGTAAAAGGGGATGGGATAGTACAATTCAGGCTTCACAAAATACTGCAGTTTAGCCATTACAAACAGCAGCAGCAAAAAGCACTTATCATTTGCTCTGTTTGTAGTCACTGAATAACATGAAATGTTACTTAAACCTAAATGAAAGGCAGCAGTGTATGAATCTAAAATCAATGCAGTGACAGGAGCTTTCGGAAGTAAGATACGACAGTCCCAGAGTGGTGTTAAAATGTAGGAAACACCAAACTATGATGACCCCCCCCCCAAGTCTGTGGGTAGAGTTCTCCTTTAAATAAATGCTACTTCTCAGCTCCTCTGACAGGATCACTTGGCCTTAATATTTTTACAGTCATAGCAGAGACTAGAAATTTCTTAACAGTTTCTGTTAAAACTCAGATAAAAAACCTTATGATGCAACAAATTTAAAGCACAACCAAGTCTAGACAAACTGCAATAAGAGAAACTATGCAGCATTTCGAACCTTAAATGTAGGACTCCAAAAGTAATCACAACAGCAGCAGCAATGAAGAAAAAAAAAAAAAAAACAAAAGTGTAGATCTACTTTGCATTTAATCCATGATCATAATGTGTTAATGTCCACACTAGTCAACAGAATGACAAGATGTCAAAACTGACAGAAAAGTCTCATCACAAAATATATTACTAGGCAAACATCTGACATTAAAACAATGGATATTTCAGAGGAAAGCTGATGCTGTTACTTGTGGTGGGTTTTAATACAGAGAAGCATTCAATAGAATCAAGTAGGATTTTGTGAGTTATGCAATGGTGGCATTTGCATTCTGTGATAGAATAGGGTTCTATGAAGGTCTGGAGGAAAGACTTAGGCAGGACTGTTTCTCTGCCAAGCTGAAAGACAACACAGGAACAAGGCAAGGGTGACCGCTTTCCCTTTACTTGCCTTATATTTACATATTATGGCAGAGAAAACAATGGACTCAAATTTAAGGACATATGGCAATCAAGAAAAGATAGCTTTATTTACAGCTATTTTGTATGTAAAACCCAAAAGGACAGGTCAGTGCTGTGGGAACACTGCCTGAGACAGTTTCAAGTCTTTGCGTTATAAAATTAAAGATAAAACAAGGTCTACAAAGTAAGCTATGTACCCACACATGAATTTTCTGCAACACCTTTAGATTTGATAACACAAGTACAGAGGTGTACGATTGAAAAGGATTCTGTTCGAGCAACTAAAGATGTGTGGGAAGCAACTAGACAAAAATCCATATTACAAAACATGATAAACAAGGTCAGACTTTTTTTTTTTTAAGACGAGCTATGGATGGTAAATAGTTGAAGGAATTTGGGAGAGGAAGAGGGCAAGATTAAGGTGGGACAAGTCTGCCACAAACTAAGGTAGTTTAGGATTATCAGACTTTAAGGATATTTTACAGCTAGTCATGGTTATTATACACCAATTTGTAATCTTCTGCTTATGTTAAAGTGGAAAAGGATGTATGGAAAACAGACAAGAGGGAGGGGAATTTACAGGAGACCACGGGGGGGGGGGGGCGGTGGGGGGCAGCAACCACACACCTGCTGGGAGCAAGTGTAGAGTTTTTAGTGGAGTCTTGAACAGAAAATGCTTTTAAAAGGATAATTAGCAGGGCATCCAAAATGATGCAAGATGACCAAGAATCAAAACAGCCTAGAAAAGATTGGGGGGAGAGACTGGAAAAGCAATTTACAATGGGAAAAAGGTAATCTCCCAAATATGCAGGAAGTCCAGAAGGCTTTGGATTATTTGGCTGTGTTTGCATACACTTGCACATGTATTTTTATAACCAAAACATCCTCAGGTAGATAGCAAATGCTGGAGGAGTGACTGGAAAGAGTGGCACATGGGAATAAGTTTTTGCCAAGAGTTAGTATAGTTAAATTCTCTACAGTGCACTTGTTAGAAATGTTGGGAGAGCAAACGTTTGTAATTAAATTATTCTTTTGAGCTGGGATATAGTATCTTTATTGTTCCAATAAAAAAAAAAAAAAAAAAAAAAATCACCAAATGGTGTGGTTGCAATGTTAGCAAATGCACCACTGTACCACCCTTCACCTCGAAATGGAGACAATTTCCACGAGTAATAGGACTACATACTCTGCCACTATAAATAGCACACTACTCATGAGTATTAAGGCTGCAAGAGCAGATTTAAAAATAAATATGCAGTTTACAATGTGGAGCCACCACAATGCTTTTTAGAAATTCAGTATCAGCTTTACTAGCAGTTTCAGAATTCGGCAGTTAAGATAGTTTAAAATTCATCCCCACCACTGGAGCCACGTTAGAACCTCAAAGTGGATAGAGATCTGACATTTAATGAATCTGAGCTGTGAGTTTAGAGTTTTGCCTATGCTCATACCAGCAGTGCAGCGTAGTGCCACAGTGCCACTTCTGCATCATCAGAAACTATTTGGATTGTATATACATATTTCACTAGCTTAGTCTTTTAGGATTAACCTTATGAGCACAAGCAAAACCACTTGCGTTTTAATGGATAGATATAATCGGTCTTTTGCATATACACTTGCATACATACAACACACCTGTGCATTTCTTTCATAAGATATGATGGGGAGATACTGTCCAATAACTGAACTATTAGCTTTAGCTAACATGTTCAACCAAATGGCTAAACCAACAGACAATGCGTTTCATAGTTCCAGGCAGAGAACATGGCGAGGTGAGGTCAATACTCTTGCCTCCTTCCAAGATTGAATCTTTCACTTTTGTAGCATTAATTGACATCAATACATTCATCTGGGGCTATGGTGGGATAGTAGCTTATTATTTATTTTATTTTACATTCGTTGACCGGGATAGTCCGACTGGCTACATGTCCATTTTCAGCAGAGCCCCGGGGAGAAATGTTCCAAGGTACAAACAGAAAAGACACTGGATAATACATGTTAGAGTTGCAGATTCTTTAAGATAAGCAATTAAATTGTCACATGAATTAAGATTTAATAAGGCAAAGACCTAGAAACTGCAATTCAATTGATAGCAAAAAAATATTAGCGCACACAGTAATATGGAGAGTTCTAGTCTGGTTTGGAACAAGGACATAGCCAGTGTGATGCAAAATACTGTTTTAGCCTTTTCTTGAATTGACTTAGGGTGGATTCTAGAGTAATGTCAGCAGGAAGGGTCTTCCAAATTTTACCAACAGAGTTGGCAAATGAAGACACCAGCTGACTTGCTGGCTTTGACATTTTGGACTAGTAGTCTGTTAGAAGACTGAAGTGTTTTGAGGTTGCTATAGGGGTAAATACTTTTGAGTGCAGGAGTATTTTCAGGTTGTTAAAGTACTTTATATGCCACTATTAGCGGGTTATACTGAATTAGGCAAGGCAGTTCTAACCACCCAAGATTTTAGGTTGTTACAGTTGAGAGTCCTGCAGGGCATACCAGTGGCAAATCTGGCAATGTGGTTATAGCAGCTAGACAGTTTACTAAATTCAGTTTTGCTTAAGTTGGTGAGTAAAGGGGAAGCATAGAGATGAGTAAATAGTAAAGGAGAGCATGCAATGGCAGTTCTAGCGGGTGGGGTTAGGAAAGGTTTGATCTTTTATAGTGACCCAAGCTTTTTATTGAGGTTTTTAACAGGCAAATCATATTGAAGGTTATTGTCAACTATAACACCTAGGAGATTTGTATGGGAGATTGTGGTGCCATTATTAGATAATATGGAGAAGGATAAAGCAATGCACCAACTAGTGGGGGGAGAAAAGCAGCAGCTTTGTTTTATTGGGGTTTAAAGATAAGATGATCAGAGAGACAATTTTCAACTGTGTTAAAAGTATTCTGGGATAGTGTCCACAGATTTGACTGAGAGGTAGCAGAGTAAATCAGAGTGAAGTCATCCACATATTGAATGCAATTTGCATCTGGGATGACAGTGTAGTGGTTATTAATAAAAATGGAGAACAGAAGAGGTCCCAGGATTGAGCCCTGGAGGACTCCCAGTTAGGTAAGAGGTTGAATAGTTTGTTCTGCCATAGGACGGCCTGTTGTCTACCACTCGGGTAAGATTGGAACCATTGGAGAGCTTGCGTATCTAGGTAGGTGGTTTTCAGGGTATGGATTAGTAGCTGGCGATAAACCATATTGAATGCCTTGGAGAGATCCAAGGGCTGAGGTGAACTAGTTAGTTATTGTTGGAGAAGGCAAGGAGGGCTAAGGAAGTGCTGTGGTGAGGCCTGAAACCATGCTGAGAGTGGCCAGTAGACTGTTCTGGATAAGGTAGTGTAGCAGTTGTCTATGGATGCATTTTTCAATAAAATTTAGCCAGTGGCAATATAGCTATGGATCTGAAACTGGACAGTTCAGTGGAGCTGCTACCTTTATGGAGTGGAATTACGTGGGATATTTTCCAGAGGGAAGGGATGGTGGCTTCTGCTATGGTTCGATTGATTAGAATGGAGATGGGGTATGCTATGGCAGGTGCAGCTTTTTGCAGATACTCAGCGGGGAGGAGATCAGCTTAGGGTAGTAGGTTTTAATTTTTTGAATAAATGTGACAAATCGGTTGAAATTTAAAGGAGAGGTGGGTACTGGGTATAACCCACTTAGAGCTAGGGCAGCTTGGAGGTAGCTGTCTAGGTAGGGATTGGATAGTCTCAGTGAAGAAGCAACTGAAGGCATTTGTGACATCCTCAGGTGGTTTATCAAATGGCACATCCTCAGGTAGTTTATCAAATGGCAGCTGCAGGGGTGAGAGAGTGGAGGTTTGTCCCGGGTACATTATTTACACCTGTCCAGAACTTTTTGATTTTTTTTTTTTTTTTAAATCTAGTAAAATGGATTTTTTGGTCCCATTCCTAAGCTGCCGGTATCTAACTTGGTCAAGGGGGTCTTTGGTGGCATGCCATAGGACCCATGCTTAGTTTCTGAAGGTGATTTTTGATTTGGTATCTTTAGTGAGCCACGGTGCAACTTTTGTTTTTATTCTAATGGAGTGAGCAGGAGCATGAGAATCTAGGATAGCAAGGAATGTGTTCTTAAAGCAGGCAACGGCTTCATCCAGGGACAAATGTTTTAGGACTGACCAAATACATGATTTGAGTTTGGAATTTGGTAGGGTTAAAGTTCTTATTGTTCTGAGGATGGGCTGGTGGGGGTTAATGGATTTATGCTTAATTATATAGGTAAGAAAGCATCACTTATGTCGTCAGGGAGGGTCTCTCACATGTAGAGCTGGGGAGGGCTACTGATAAGTATCCAATCTAGTACACTTTCTTTATGATTAGGTTTACTTATCCTGGTAGGGGCAAATACGATTTTGTGTAAACTTGTAGGTTTGCAGGACAAACAGAAGTGAAAAACATGATTAGAACAGGCTGGAAGTTTCTTCAAATCAACACAAATTTGCTAACTAAAGACAAACAGCAAGAATAGGGATTAAAGTCACTGTCAGACCTTCAAGATTATCACAAATAAACGACTAAATCACAAGGTCAAATAAAAGATGATGGAAGTACCGGAAGAGGCCTTAAGCTCTCTTTTTGACCAGCAAGTGGGTCTGAAGGGGGCCAAAAAGGGGAGCAGGCATGCACCAGTGCTTCACATGTATTACAGAAAATGCAGAGATGAATTGAATGGAGTTCATAAACATAACCTGGGGAATGGAGGTGGTCTACAGAGACAGGAGATACCAAGTGAGAAAGCCTAAGTATCCCTCCCACAACCACATTAAACAAATTGTGTTAGACTTCTCTTGGTTCATTTCCACACCTATGAATTTAAAAAGGTGTTTGTCAGAACTGTGGGCTCCTAAAAATGAAAACTGGACCAAGGGGGAGGTTCATAATGTAACAAAACTATGCAGGGTAGGGAATTTTAAACTGCTGTAGACAGCCTGCTCTAGACCAAAATCGCCCTGAAGGAGCAGCCACACTTTATGCTACTAAAACAGCACAGGCTAAACTCAGTTTTAGAAAGGAGGCGATGGTTCACAGCAGACGGCATTACTCGAGACTACTCAAACCATACGTGGGAAAGGAGTTTTCATGGACTAAGGACATTAGGAAAACAGCTTTTGTAGCAAATCATAAATGAAATGCAGAAAGATTCAGGCAGAGACTGCAAGACTTTTTGTCCATGTATTAGTCTAACAGCTGGACCTCTGGAGAACTTTTACTTACCCAAATTGAATATCGTTATTTTCTACCCCAGCTCCCGGCTTCACTTCACTTAAACCTACAGACAAATTACTGGGCTTTCAATGTAAGTATAATTTTCCTCAACATAAAGTGGCACAGGACTGGCTTTCATTTACATGTAAAGCTTTAGATGTACAGCGATGCTTCCCATCAAGATTTCACCATTCTAAGAATCTCTATCTGCACTTCTGATAAAAGTTAATATGAACATTCTGCAAGGAGGAGGAGTCTCTGCCTGTCAGGGTAGGCAGAGAAATTTCAGTTAAATGAGCCAAGGAAAATTTTAAAAAAGGGACATCAATATTGTCTGCCCCTACAAAAGTTAAATGCTTACTATCTCTATGCAATCTGAAGCTTATTTCATGGCTCAAAGCATCATTTCTTAAGTTACAACCAATTTCACCAAACATTTCAAAGTATTCTACACAATATATTTTTTTAAATGCTGCCAACTTCACTCAAAAAAAGGGGTCAATTACTTCTCTTCTCCATTACAGGTCCAACATTTGATAAAATTCTCTAAAATGACATACGAGGTATACACATCTATGCCAACACTTCCATTTAAAAGCAAACATTAAATCTTCCACACTTGGCATCTTAGAAAACTAGCTTTTCATTCCCTTCCCCTAATCTTTAACACCATCTGATAAGTCTTTGTCTTTTCGGCTTTTCCCCGATTGGGGGTCGCCACAGAAGAACTCTGGTCCTTTAATGATTAGCAGTAGATTTTTTATGGTGCCGAATTGCCAGCCCCGACAACCAACCTTCAGTGAAGGCAAACCCATTCACGCATATCTTTCAGAGGCCACTCTACCGCGGGCAGGACATGCAGACTCCACACAGAAGGCTCCCCTGCCAAGGATCAAACCGGAGAACCTCTTGCTGTGAGGCGGCAACGCTAACCGCTGCACCACCATGGCCTTCCATTATTCATACATTTCTCCTGATTAGCCCAAATTAGCCCATTTTACAAACAAACAAATGCAGCTACAGTCTTCCTAAAAATCTCAGCAGACAATCAAAATGCTGTCTATAACAAGACCCACCATCAACAGCAGCATTTCCTTACACTCTAAACAGAACAGTAATGATTTGGAGGAAGTAGTGTCAAATGTTTGCCTCCACGCCACAAAACCAGACTGATCCATGGCTATCACCTTTAGAAACGCATCATCCTATACCAGCAAAGACATGGCAAATACTTTAATCTCCAGCTTTATAACCATGATTGAAACCAGTCTACATAAAGTATCATTACCCTCTTGCCACCAGAGGGTTTTTCCAAAATGCTGGTATTGTCCCCTTCCATATACAGACCTCTTCCCTCTTCTAAAATACTGGACAACAAAAACTATCACTTTCTTCCCTTTTAAACTTTCAGACTGAACCATCTGCACCTGGAAACTTCCCGGTTGATTAAATTACACAATCTCATACAGTCTTCGCTATAAAATCTGTGGAGAGTAGTCTTCCTCTAACTTTGGCATAATAAAGTCTTCCATAATTATTTCCATTCGTGCCTCTTCATTAACCTACTCCTCTGCTTTATACAATACTGTCAGACGTCCCCTTAAGTTTGGCTACTACTCTTTCTACTTTGAGACAAAGTCACTGTGCCAATTTGTTTCACTCAAATTACTACTCAACAGCAACACTTCTAAACTAATCCATATTAAGCAAATGCACCCTTATTTTACTTATATCACCCTGCAATAACTTCTTATTCATAAATCCCCCTTCTGCAATTGCAACCTTCATCAACCCTTCTAAATTTATACTACATCTGTTTCTACCACATTTTCTTAAACTCCATGTTCATTTTACCCATCTCACTAGCTTTCAACTCTGAAGGAGCTTCCATTTTCTATCATAACTAAAATTCTATTTAAACTACCCATTCCTTGAATACTCCTTTACCAGATGTCGCTCATCCCTCCTCCATAAAATAAACACCAACTGTTTGACAGACCTTCCAGACACATGCTTACATCTCAGCTTACAACAAAACGTCAGTCTTGTACATGCTCAGTATTTATACACCTGTGCAAGACCTTAGGTAGCTTCTTAAAGGTACACACACTTAAAATGATTGCCTTTAGTAGAAAAGAACACTGGAGATAAACATGCATTACTACAGACATTAGAAAAACAACGTTCATGTCCAAGTTGCCATGCATCTATAACATGGTCTGGAGATGCGACCGGAACTGGTAACAATCTGGACTAGGTTTAGCAACAAGGACAGTCTCTGAACCCATATCAGAAATTTCTGGATTTGTCACAGGAATGGGAATATTTTCTGGAATTGGAACACTAGACAACTCACTCTGAAAGAGTCTCTCTCACAGGCTATATGCTGTGGTACAGGCTTAGACACCAGCATCAAATGTTTCAGACTCCACCTAAACCCTACTCCTTGTGATTCCACAGTGTAAGACCTCGGCCCTGGGCAAATATTCTTAATGACTCCAAACAGATAACCTTTGGACATTTGCATCCTTACCACTTCTCGTAATGGAGTGAGCTGTTTGCTTGTCTTATTGTAGTAGGACTTCTGGGTTAAATGCTTCAGACACGGACCTGTTGTTTTTAACACATGGAACCAACAGTTGACGGTTTGGTAATGTGGGTCTGGTTTGGTCGACAGTTCTCGGAGCAGGTGAACCAAGATGTTTATCACAAGGAATATTTCTGAGATTGGGAAAATTATCACCATTGTCTCGTTTTGATTTCTACAGTAACTGTTTTGCACTTTGAAATGCATGCTCTGCCAAACTATTTGAATAAAGGAGACTTTGGGCTACTCGTGACATGAGTAGTCACACACACAGGCAAACCTTTTGGACGGTTGGCTTTTAAAACTGCATGCCATTGTTAGAAATAACTGAGAGGACTACCATGGACTGCAAAAGGACGCTTCATCTAGTAATGACAGTACTAGATGCTAGATTGGGTCGAGATTGACCTACTTCCTAATTAGAGTTAGTCTAACATCAAAAAAAAGTGTTGACCATTCCATTCAAAATGGTCAGTGGCTGTCGATCAAGGTAGTTCAGGAATCTCGTTTAGCAGAGTGGTTCCTTCTGTTGATGTGTATGTACCATTACACACAGAACAAGATAGCAACATTCAAATGTCTTGTGAGATAGGCCAAGAGAAAAGTACAGTTTTGTACCTACCATAAATGTAGATGTCCGAGAGGTATGCATCTGTAGTCCTAACAAATGGGTTGTCCTGGCCTCAGGTAGCCCTTCGGTCGGCCGGATTCCAAAGTCTGGGTCCGGCCTCGGCTGATGTCGCACTTCACCCGACGTCATAGCTGCAGTTCAGCGGGTATAAAGGCATCAGCCGACGCCATTTTCCTCAGTGTTTCTTGCCCCAGATGCCAGGTGCCCTCTAGGAAGGCTAAATTTGGATAAATGCAAATGTTTCCAAACAATAGAGAGCAAATAGAAATAAACATGTATATACATATATACAAACAAATACACCATAATAGATTCCCCCAGCTAGCTACAAGATGGGCAAATACCCTAGGAGTACCACAGAGGGAAGGAGGGTGGGTAATCCTGACTGCAGATGCATACCTCTCGGACATCTACATTTATGGTAGGTACAAAACTGTACTATGTCCTTCAAGGATGCATCTGCAGTCCTAACAAATGGGTAGAATACCATAGCCAAACTGGGGGAGGGGGCACTAAGGAGGCACTAAGAGTTTATGGTGTAGTTAAGATCCCTTGCAAAACAGCAGTGGCAAAACCTGCTCGAGATCTGGAGTATAAAGGCAGATTATAATGCTTGGCAAATGTATGCACGGAGCTCCAAGTAGCAGCCTCTAAAATGTCTTTGGTAGCCACTCCTCGTAAGAAAGCTGTAGTAGTGGCTGTAGCCCTTGTGGAGTGAGGTCTGATGTTTTCTGGAGTTGCCTTTCCATGAAAAGAGTAACATAATCTAATGCAATTTCCTATCCATTTTGAGATAGTTTGTTTTGAAATTGCTTTTCCTTCCATTCCTGTTGCATATGCTACCAGAAGCTGGTCAGTTTTTCTATTGTTCTTGGTTCTGTCCAGGTAGTAGCGCAATTGTCTGTGCACATCCAAGGTATGCAGCAATCTTTCCCCCCTGTTCTGTGGGTTGGGGAAGAAAGTTGGTAGGTGTATTGCTTGGTTTAATGATACCCTGGAGACCACCTTTGGCATAAAGGTAGGATTAGTTCTCATGGACACTCTATCCTGATGGAAGATAAGGAAGGGCTGTACTGCCATTAATGCCTGTAATTCAGAAACCCTTCTAGCTGAAGTGATTGCAAGCAGGAATGCAGTCTTCCAAGATAAGTACTGTAATTCTGCTGTTGCTGCTGGTTCAAAAGGGAGAAGTGTCAACTTTTCTAATACAAAGTTCAAGTCCCATGTAGGCAATGGAGGTTTCCTTGGTGGCTTTACATTTTTAATTCCTCTGAGAGAAACTGCCTGAGTAGAGGTTGAGAAAAGACTGGAGGATCCATGTTGTATTCTGCTGAAATTGCTGATGCATGAATCTTAATGGAGGAATAAGAGAGACCCTTGTGGAAAAGCTCTGCTAAGTATTCCAGGATGTTAGCTATGTTTGCCAATGATGCATCCACTCCTTTTGTTGCACTCCAAATGAGGTATCTTTTCCATTTTGCTGTATAAGTTTTCCTTGTTGAGGGTCTGCGAGCCTCCAAGAGAATGTCTTTAACCCTTTGAGATAAATCTGGGTTATTTTTCCTTATGTAATGTTCCAAGCAGCTAGCTGCAGTGTTTTCAAGTTTGGATGCAGGATTTTGAAGTTGTTCTGTGTTAGCAGTAGAGGTAGTAGGGTAGAGGCCATGCGTGTTCCGGGACATACTCCTCAGTAGCGGGTACCAATGTTGCCTTGGCCAATCTGGAGCTATCAAGATGATCCTCGGGTGTTCTTCTTTGATCTTCAGTAGTACTTTGTGCATCAAAGGAAGAGGTGGGAATGCATATGCTGTCAGGTTTTCCCAACTGAAGGATAGGGAGTCCACCTTCCAAGCAAGTGGGTGGTATGTCCTTGTGCAGAATTTTTTCAATTGGTGGTTGTGTGGGGATGCGAAGAGGTCTATTTCTGGCAGTCCCCATTTCCTTGTGATGGTTTTGAAGATGTCTGGATGCAGCATCCATTCGTGGGCATCTGTGGTGGTTCTGCTTAAGGCGTCTGCTAGAATATTTTCTTTTCCTGGCACAAATATGGCTTGGAGCTGAATGTTGAGGCTCAGGGCCACATTCCAGAGGTCTATTGCCATCCAGCATAGAGGATATAAATGTGTGCCTCCCTGTTTGTTGATATACCACATAACTGTGGTGTTGTCCGTCCTCATCAGCAAATGACCCTGTTGAAGAAATGGTCTGAATGTCTGAATTGCCTGTTTTACTGCCAGCATCTCCTTTTGATTTATATGTAGGTTCATCTGGTCTTGAGTCCATAAGCCTTGTATGCACTTGTCCACCATGTGTGCCCCCCAACCGAGGTCTGAGGCGTCCGTGGTGATAGTCTGGCTTGGGTGAGGCCTGTGGAAGGGCAGTCCTTTGTTCAATTGACAGAATTTGGGTTTCTAGGCTGTGCTTGTGCTGAGACCATAAATTCCTCAGGTACCATTGCAACTTCCTCATATGTAGCCTGGCATGTGGGATTAATATTATGCAGGATGCCATGTAACCCAGGGCTTGCAGGATTTTCCTTGCTGTAAGGTGGTTTTGCGTTGTTAATGCCATGAAATAGAGTGGTAGCTGCTTCTGTTTTTCTGCTGTGAGGAATGCCATCTGGTTTGATGTGTCCAGTTCTGCACCCAGGAAGGTTATCCTTTGGGATGGTATCAGCCTTGACTTTTTTGTGTTGACTGTGTATCCCAGGGCTTGCAGCAGGTGAATAACCTTTTTTAAATCTTTTGTTAATTTGTCTTTGCTGTCCGCTTGTAACAGGCAGTCGTCCAGGTATGGATAAATTTGAATTCCTGAAGCCTGCAATGAGCAATTACTGATGCCAGGCATTTCGTGAATACTCTGGGCGCAGTAGATAAGCCAAAAGGCAATGCTGAGAATTGATAATGCTCTGATCCTGCAAGAAATCTGAGGTATCTTCTGCAATTTGGTTGTATGGGGACGTGCAGGTATGCCTCCTTGAGATCCAGAGTCACCAGCCAAGACTCCTTGCCCAGCATGGGAAGAAGTTGCTGTAGGGTCAGCATTTTGAATTTTGGAACAATGAGATATGTGTTTAGAGCGACAGGTCGAGGATAGGTCTCCATTGGTTTTCCTTTCTTGGTACTAGGAAAAGCCTTGAATAAAATCCTTGTCCTTGTTCCATAGGCGGTACCTTTTCTATAGCTCTCATCCTTAGTAAGTGGTCTATTTGCTGTAGAGCGTTTGTCCTTTGATTTGGAGGTAGGTTTGGCATTCCTCTCTTCCTTGGAAGAGTATGGAAGTGAAACCTGTAGCCTTTGTCTATTGTCTGTAAAATCCATTTGTCTCCTGTAATGTAATGCCAATTTACTGAAAATAAGGTTAATTTTCCGCCTAAGGGTGCTGCCAGTTGTTCCCTGGTAGGCGGTTTCAGAGCCAAGTCACTGAGATTGTCCTGTAGAAGTGGTAGTGGCTGGATCTGTGGCAGTAGTTCTCTGGCTGTTAGGCTGCCACTGACGTCCCCTGTAGGCACCTCTGGATTGACCTCTGCCTCTAGGGCGTCTATTTCTGCTTTTATGTGCTCTGGTGGTGTCTGGAAAGGACCAATTCTTGGAAGGCCAGTTCCTACTAAACCTCGGAGGCTGGACCTGTAAGAAATCCTTGACTGTCTGGACAGATTTAGCTTTTTCTTCCACCTTCTTCAACACTTGCTGTGCAGGGGAACCAACAAACTGTGCTTTTCCATGGGAGCATCTAGAAGCTTTGACTTTACATGGTCTGGTAAGGATTGCTCTTTTAACCATGCATGCCTTCTGATCACTGTACCAGTCATAGCTGATCTAAAGGAAGCCTCCAGTGCATCATAGCCGCATTTTAAGGAATGATTACTGACCTGCTGAGTGTTATGCACCAAATCCTGAAGGGACTTACGGTCTAAAGGCTCAGGCGAGGACAGTTTTTTAGTGAGCTGATCTAACAGAAATTCCTGATACTGAATCATGTGGAATTGACAGTTTAAGGCCCTAGCCGAAAGAGTAGCAGAAGTATAAACTTTTTTACCCCATCTCTCCAATGCCCTAGATTCTCTTTCAGAGGGGAGGGGGTTTTTGGCAGAGGCAGCTGCTACAGCTTTGGGGCCCTGTGAAATAGTTTCAGGATCTGAAATAGGAGCCTTGTATAAATGATAATGTGTGTCCGGAACCCTGTAGCATCTGTCGGGCTTAGCAGGGGCCGGAGGCAGTGAGTCAGGGGCAGTACAAGCATCATTAAATGCATCATCCACAACTGTAAGTACTGGAGGAATAGCTAAAGGCCTATGCTGTGGTAAATGTAAAAAGGTCCTAAGCCTTTTCCTAGAATCTGAAAAATCCTGGCCCTGCCATTGAAATTGTTCCCTCATAGCATGCAAGGTTTCCCCAAAAGAAAAATTCCTCAGGAGGAGAGGCAGAAGGTATGGAATCCTCTGCATCAGAGTCCTCATATGGAGAGTAAGGGCCCTCTGGAGGATTTGTGTTTTCTGAATCATCAGAGGAATAATCTGAAGAAACTGGCTCAGGGGGCTCTGCTCTAAGCCTCTTCTCTGGAGGTGGGTGAGAGGCCCTGTCAGGGTGAGACTGGGTTCCCCTGATCAAAGAAATGAGATCCTCTGCTAGACTAAGCATTTGAGTACTAGAGCTAGGCCTGTGAGAGGGGGCTTTAGCAGGCACGGCCTTTGAAGATTTAGCTGCTTTAGCCCTGGCAAAAGCCTTAAATGACATGGATGCAGGGGGCCTAGCAGCTCCACGTGCAGGAGTAGATACATCTAAGGGGATAGTATCTGATAAATCCTGAGAAACTGTAAGAGCAGGTGGATTTTCAGTAGCAGATTCAGCCATGCTGGAAGCGGCCTCGGTAGAAGGAGGCATGCTTTCGGCCGAAGGAAGAACCGCGGACTCGGCTTTGGCCGAAACAGAGACACTCGCGGTTGGCTTCGCGAGTGTCGGTCCTTTTCCTACGTTTTTTAGCTAAATGTGAAGTCGGAGTCTCCGACGGCATGATATAAGCAAAAGCGGAGCCGAAAAACTCCTCTGCAAACTCCGACCGACGTCTAAGTGTTCGTCGGTTGAAGGAAGCACAGGCAAGACAAGCTGCTACGTCGTGGTCTGGGCCTAAACAAGGTAGGCAGTAAGAGTGGAAATCTTTATATGAGGTATTTGTTTCCCACAAGTTAAACAGTTATTCACTTTTTCTGACATCGGCTGAGGCAAGAAAGAGTCCCCAACGGGGTACTTAGCTTTTTAGAAGTCTTCGGTAGTAGAAATCTCTGGTTCTGACCGACCGGCACTTGCGAACAGCTTCTGCTTCGGGTGCCACGCGGCAAGAAAGACTGGGGAAAATGGCGTCGGCTGATGCCTTTATACCTGCTGAACTGCAGCTATGACGTCGGGTGAAGTGCAACATCAGCAGAGGCCAGACCCAGACTTTGGAATCCGGCCGACCGAAGGGCTGCCCGAGGCCAGGACAACCCATTTGTTAGGACTGCAGATGCATCCTTGAAGGACATCTAGTCCTCTTTCCCTGCTTTTGGTAGAACCTATTCCTGGGTGACCACGACGCAAGATAGTAATGTACTAGTGTTGCAAAGACTTTGCAACGATTACTTTCATACCTTTCATAATGATACCATTGTCAGACAAAACCTCATCTCTGTATGGAAAATAAGGTTGCACCGCAAAGCGATCTAGTTTACCTCAAGGCCATCCTTGTTGAATAAAGTGGTTGAGCCTCTGTAAAACTGGATCACTGCATGATCTCTCAGCTCATTAAGATGTGCGGAAGAAAAATTGCTCAGTTCAAAATAAAATGTTCATTCTCTTGCTGTTCAGTGGTGTTTCTGGGTGATCTACATAGTGTATCAGCAAGATAAAGAAGTTTCACGCTAGCCTACAAGAGAGGCAAAGTGTACTTTTGCAATACGGCTGGAGCTGTATGCATAGGCTTTATCAAGACACTGACTAGAGGTTGGTGGTCTGTTTCGATCTGGACAGGTCTACCATAAACATAATCATGGAACTCTGAACATGCAAACAAAATTTTATTATTCAACATAGTTTGCCAGGATAGTCAGACTAGATAAGTGTCCATTTTCAGCGGAGTCCTGGGGAGAAAAACTCTGTAAGTTTACAGACAGAAGAAAAATTTACAAAGGTGACATTACATAGTAGCAGCATACAGACTGTAGATTTTACAGCAGTTAGTATACAATAAGAGGATATTTCCCCTTCTGGTTGAAAATACAAGTGTACAGAACATACATAGGGTAGGCAAGAACCTGGTAGAGTATTGCAAGATATTTCACAATTGAATAAGAGTAAATAAAAGGTTTATGTTTTCCATATATACATTCAACCACATATACATATCAGAGTATACATACACATATATGCATACACTCAAGCAGGTTATTGCTCCAACATGGATAGGTATAGTTAGATGGTGGTGTTTGGGTTGGTCAGATTGAGTGTAGAAACAAGTAAGTGGATGAGGCTTCAAGGGGTCAATTACAGTTGCACAGATGGTTGGTGAAGAGGTATGTTTTAAGTAGGTTTTTGAAGGAGGGTGTGGAGTTTTGCTAAAAGCTTCGAGCATACTGCATTTCAATTTGGGCAAGAGTTTGACGCATAGGCAACAAGTTGACCTTTTTGTAAAATTACTGCACCTAGACCAAGGTTCAAAGCATCACATGAAAGAGTAAAGGGTTTTGTAATAATCATTTGAGAGTTGAGGTCCTGAAACAGAGAATTGCAAGTCCACCAAATGCTATTTGGTGCGGTTCTAACCAAGAGTATGACATCTTTACGCGTTAGCTCTCTAAGCAGTGCTGAAAGCTGTCTCAAGTCTGGAATGAACTTGCCTAGTTAACCATGCTAAGAACACATTGCGGGGCTTGAAAATGGTCTGGAGCTGGCATCTCGAGAATGGCTGTTTGCTTAGAAGGGTTTGGTCGTAGGCCTCAACCAGTAAATAAATGACCAGCATAAGTAACCTCTTGTAGCCTGAATTTGAATTTCTGTAGAAAGAGCGCAAGACTGACTTGACGTGCTCTTCCCAGAACTTTGAGGTTAATCATGCCAAGACACACCATTACTACCTACTAGTATGGAATCTACCATAACAGCACAAGGATACCCAGAAAAAAATTGCTCCATTGCACGTTTTAAAAAGGCTTAGACACCCACTCAGTTGTTTCATCTACTGGTTGAAAAAAAAAAAATTCACACCTTGTCGCACCAGTTTATCCAACTCCACTTTGGACTCAGTCCTGCATAGATATTGAAACTTTCCAGTCTGGCCAGATAACTGGACTGACATATGGGTATAACTTCATGGGAAATACATAACTGGAAGCTTGCCTAGTTGGTCTAAAAAATATCAGCATAGGTAGAAAAATATGGACAAAATTAGAGTAGAGTAGGGGTCTTAAGCTAACCTAATGGACTTCCTTATTAAATGAAAGCAGTCCCATTTCAAATGGTTGCTGAGCCATAACAACTGGATAGTACTCTACCACATAAAACAAGTCATAGCTTCCCCCAGCAGAGTAACATGAAAGTATAGTTTGAATTTATTCACCACCAAAAGCAACAAGCTTTGCACTCTTTGCCAAAACAAGACTTTCACCATTACACACTCTAACAAAGGCTTCTGGTGACATAACACTGCACTTGGAACCGGTGTAAACATTGAGCTCTATGGGTTTTCCATTTATCCTAACAGCAGAAAATACCTCATTCTTTGCCCTTCAATATACTGCACTGACTGTTTTCATGAAGCATTAACACCATCAGCATTAAAAGTAGGGTCACAGCTTTCCAATTGATAAACTCGTTTCTTTTATTAAAAGAGAACATTCAAAAGAAAGTGCGCCCTTTGATTTACAAGGCCTTTTGAAAAGATTCCACACATTTGCAGCATTGCTAACCAAAAGCTAAACATGTTTCCCTTTTAGACTCATGAAATCCGCCACAATTACGACAGTCAGCTATGAAACTAGGTTGGGGCCCGATGCTTTGTTTGCCGACTCACTCAATGTTTCAGAGACTGTGCAAAGTCTGGAACTTGTTGGAAAGCTCTGGTGTTTACCAGTGGGTGTTGCAGGGGCTACACTTGCTGCCATGTGCTTGGGCCGGTTTCTTTTAACTATGTGCTGCATACTATAACATGAGCTTTAGAAGTTACAGGAAGCATCTGTGTGCTTTTCTGCAAACTCATACATCTGACAAATTGCAATGACCTTATTCAAAGTTAAACAGTCAAAGCAAAATCTCTCACAGCATCATCTTTATTACAGAAAAAATCGTGGCAGAACACAGCTTGAAGTCCAAAATGAGTTTAATAAAAGCACATAAAACTCAGACACAGAAATCTGTGTAAAAAAGTGTAAAAAAAAGTTTAAAAAAAGAGACCAAATGCAGAAAAAATCGTGGCAGAACACAGAAATCTCCAGGAAGAATGAGCGCTTTCGGGTAACACCCTTCATCAGATTAACAAGCATTCTCATTCTAACAGAATTTACACACACTAACTACCAATAAAATTTGATAAAATCAGTAACAGACCCGCCTATTCCTAAGGGCGGGCTTCATTGGAACATTTTCATTTAAACCTGGAGTTCTATGAGCCATAAGCTCAATTATCCATTTAGCTTCTATTAGTTCAGCATGTTGTTTTAATCACCCCCCCCCCTACTGCTCAGCTTGATATTTACAATGGCTCTAAACTTAAAGAAATGTGTTTGATTTTGTTCAATGTGTTTAAACAAAGCATTATGTACATCACCATTCCTGATAGAACTAAGATGTTGTAAAATCCTGACTTTGAAAAAACAGTTGGTTTTCCCCACACAAAAACCACAGCATTGTTGACACACTGCTAAATAAACAAGGTCTTTTGTCCTACAGGTGGCTCTAGCCTTAAATTCAAACAACTTACCCGTGACAGGATGTGTATAGATGGTATTCTGATCAATGTGAGTGCAAGCTTTACAAGTGCCACAAGGGACACTACCTGGTTTACTCTTAAAGGGAAGAGTGTAAAAATGTCTCTCTCTGCCAAGAATATCCTTGAGGTTCTTATTTCTCCTAAAGCCAAAAATAGGCTTGTTCCCAACAATAGCTTTGGTACCTTCTTCACTGGTCAAAATATTCCAGTTTTTTGCTACTATGTCACATATCCCCTTAATATTACTACTATATGTGAACATAAACTTGAACCCTGGTGCTTCACGTCTGTTCCGAGGACCATCACAAGTGTTATTTGATAGCCATGGTCTAAATCTCCTCCTATTAGATGCTGCTTCAACACCTGTGACCTTATTGATGATGGTAGATTTGTATCCTCTATCTAAAAAATGCCCTTGCAACCTGGCTACCTCATCTTCATACTGTGAATCATCTGTACAAATCCTCGACAACCTACCTACTTGTCCCTGGGAGATATTGGGAAATTTCCAAGATGAGATAGCCAGGTTGCAAGGGCATCTATACACATCCTGTCACGGGTAAGTTGTTTGAATTTAAGGCTAGAGCCACCTGTAGGACAAAAGACCTTGTTTATTTAGCATAGTGTCAACAATGCTGGGGTTTTTATGCGGGGAAAACCAACTGTTTTTTCAAAGTCAGGATTTTACAACATCTTGGTACTATCAGGAATGGTGATGTACATAATGCTTTGTTTAAACACATTGAACAAAATCCCAACACATTTCTTTAAGTTTAGAGCCATTGTAAATATCAAGCTGAGCAGTAGGGGGGGTGATATAAAACAACATACTGAACTAATAGAAGCTAAATGGATAATTGAGCTTATGGCTCATAGAACTCCAGGTTTAAATGAAAATGTTCCAATGAAGCCCGCCCTTTGGAATAGGCGGGTCTGTTACTGATTTTATCAAATTTTATTGGTAGTTAGTGTGTTTAAATTCTGTTAGAATGAGAATGTTTGTTAATCTGATGAAGGGTGTTACCCGAAAGCGCTCATTCTTCCTGGAGATTTCTGTATTCTGCCACGATTTTTTCTGCATTTGGTCTCTTTTTTACACTTTGGCAGGACTTAGGTGAGGCACTATACTGAATTTTGGATCATCTTTATTACCACACACAAGTTTGTCTTATCAACTCATCCCTTAAAATCACCAAATCTGCACATTTTAGTTGCATTCCCCAAATCAGTTATATATGCTGCAATAGTTTCAGCAAACTTTTGATCCCCTGCATAAAATAAGTGCCTTTCTATTCTAACATTTTTCTGTGGGTTACAAGTCTCTAAATTTACATTTTAAGCATTCAGGGTCCTCCTTCGACTCAGCTGGTACAACAATATGATGGTTCCTTTTCAATGGCTTCTGACCCAGCTAAATAGAAAAAATACCTTTGTACGGTCATCTTCATCAGAAAATGCAGCCCGTATGAAAATGTCTTAATCGCACTCACTCAGTTCTCTGCAAAATTTTGGTCAAAACACAAGTGGACTAGGTTTTCGAAATACATCTGCCATACCACCAAATTATGCCCAACACACACTGAAAATATGGCCCTTGTAATTATGTACAAACAAGCTCACAGCCAGACTGTAACATTCAGATGCACAAAACACTCCAGTACAAACTTGTAAAATCTTGGACATCTTTAATACAAAAAAATATGTGCTTAGCAAAAATATAGAAGTTATGTCCTTACCATAACGTTCCACGTGGAGTGCTCATCTCGCCTTTGTTCTTACACATGGGTTTGGAGCCGATCCTCGGCTCCGAGTCGGCCGCTTGGCAAAGCTCTACATCGAGAAGAAGCTCGAGACCAACCTGTCTCCCACAATTCCCTCTACCTTTACCTCAGATCTAGTTTGCAAACATCACCAGATCTCAACAGGAATGAAACACACAACATACATGCTAATGCGTAGCTGAAAACAGCAGTAACAGCTGAGAGAAACAGAAGCGGGAGAACCAAACCAGACACCTAAACTGGACGTTCTTCCTGACCTTGGGTGGGAATGTAAGAACAAAGGCGAGATGAACACTCCACATGGAACGTTATGGTAAGGACATAACTTCTATATGTGAGAGTGTTCAATCTCGCAGTTTGTTGTTACACATGGGTAGCGTCCCTAGCTCCATGACCCTGGGAAACTCACGGAAGAACGTTCCTGAACACAGTGGAACCGAAGGTTGCCCTGTCCCTGGAAACCCTATCCACTTTGTAATGAGTAATAAAAGTATGTGGTTTAGACCAAGTGGCAGCCGCACAAATAGTGTCCAAAGGTAGGTGGGCCGCATGAGCCAGGGATGTAGATATTGATCTAGTAGAATGTCCTTTCGGTTTGACGGGTAAACTCTGTATTACTTTTGTTTATACTGCTATGGGACAATCGGATAGCCATTTGGAAAGGGTACGCTTCGTCATTGCCATGCCCTTTCTGCTGTCCGCAAAGGCTATAAAGAGTTGATCTGCCTTTCTGTGATCCTTTGTTCTATCCAAGTAAAATATGAGTTGTCTATGAACATCCAATTTGTGTAACATATATTTTAGCTTACTGGAATGGTTCTTGAAAAATGTGGGGAGCTCAATGGACTGATTAATGTTATTGATTGAACAAACCTTGGGAAGAAAAGATGGGTTGGTGCGAAGAGATACCCTATCAGGGTGAAAGATCAAATATGGGTATTTAATGGAAAGAGCTTGAAGTTCTGATACTAGTCTGGCTAAAATGATAGCTACTAGAAAGAGGGTTTTCCATGACAAAAACTTCAAAGAACAGGAAGAGGCTGGTTCAAAGGGTGGTAGCATTAGTTTTGATAACAGGAAGTTCAGATTCCATGGTGGTGTAGGAAACCTGACTGGTGGCCTGATATGGAAAGACCCTTTTAGAAAGGCCTTACAAAGCCTATGAGCCATAATAGGCGCTCCATTTTCTCCCACATGAAAGTTTGAAATAGCAGCCAAATGAACCCTCAAGGTGGCAGGAGAAGCTCCTTGGTGAAATAGTATGGATAGAAACTCCAAGACTTTGTTCAGTGGGGCTATTAAGGGATCCAAATGTTGCGTAGTTGCCCAGTATACAAAACGCTTCCACTTACTAGTGTAAACCTTTGTAGTGGAAGCTTTATGAGACGCCACCAGAATATTTTGAACCGCAGGAGAAAGAAGGTCAGACCTGGCTAAGAAGGGAAGCAGAGCAGCCAAGCTGCTAGTCTGAGGGACAGGAGCGACGGGTGAGGCCCTGACGAGTGGGTCAGTAGATCCGGCTCCGGGTCCGGGATCCAGGGTTCCCGTACCTGGTGTGCTTGAAGAAAGGGGAACCAAATTTGACGAGGCCAGAATGGGGCAATGAGGATTATTGTCCTCTCCAGGTTGTTGGCTTTCTGTAGAAATTTTGGAATCAGAGGTATAGGAGGGAAGGCGTACAGGAGACCCGGGGGCCAATCATGAATCAGAGCGTCCCTGGGGACTTCCCCTGGAGGGGGTAATAGGGCAAAGTAGCTTCTGCATTTGGCGTTCATTGGAGACGCAAACAGATCGCAGCAAGGCTGGCCCCACTTGTGAAATATCATGTCCGCAGTTGTTTGAGGGACCACTCGTGAGGTAACAGGATGGCTCTGCTCAACCTGTCCGCTATGACGTTGGGATAACCCCGGGATGTGCGTTGCTATCAGAAAGCGACCCGTGGACTCTGCCCATTGCCAAATTCTCATGGCCTCTCTGCATAATTGGTAAGATTTGGTTCCTCCTTGCTTGTTTATGTACCAGACTACGGACATGTTGTCCGACTGAACTGCAATGGTCCCTAGAGGTAGAAGGGGAGAAAAGTGTTGCAACGCTAGAAACACTGCCCTCATCTCCAGAACATTGATGTGCAGTTTGTACTCTAGATTGGTCCATTCTCCTTGGACCGTCTGTCCCTGAAAGATGCCCCCCCACCCTATCAGGGAAGCGTCCGTGGTCACCGTAGCTGTCGGAATGGGTAGCACAAACGGTCGGCCGCCGGAGAGGTTGCAACTCTGTAGCCACCAAGACAGGTGCGATTTGCAAATGTTTGTGATGTGAATTTCGTGTGTCAGCGGTAACTGTTGGAACGACCACTGTGCGAATAGCAGCCATTGAAGGACTCTCATGTGCAGTCTTCCCAAGGGTATCGCAATGAGGGAAGCCGCCATGAGACCCAACACCTTCAGAACCAGTTTTGCCGGGGATTTCTTGAACAGGAGAAGAGATATGTGACTTTGTAGAGGCTATTCTTTCTGAGGGAAGCCTTAGAATCAAGCAACGAGTATCTAAATCTGCTCCTATGAATGAGATATGTTGTGATGGCTGTAATGCAGATTTTTCGAAATTTACGGAAATTCCGAGATGAACACAGAGTTAGTGTTGAATCCCTGGCCTGAATCAGTCGACGCTCGGTGGTGGCAGTAAAGGAGCCATTCGTCCAGATACGGAAACACCTGGAATCCCAGGCGTCGTGAGACGCTACCACTGCCATACATTTGGTGAAGACCCTGGGGGCTGAGGTCAAAGGGCAGGGCCCGAAATTGAAAGTGACTGGCTCCCAGCTGGAAGCACAAGTGATCCCTGGATGCTCTGGCCATTTTGATGTGGTAGTACGCGTCCTTGAGATCTATTGAGCACATCCAGTCGTCCTTCCGTAAGAATGGAAGGATCGATTGAAGCATGACCATCCGGAACTTTTCTTTCTTGGTGAAGGTATTGAGCTTGCTTAGGTCCAGAATTGGCCTCCAGTCCCCTGTCTTTTTTGGAACTAAAAAGAACCTTGAGTAAGTTCCGAATCCTCTTTGGTCCGCCGGGACTGGTTGGATGACTCTTTTCTAGCAGCTTTGAAATTTCTATAGCTGCAGGGTCTCGCAGATGGGGCGGTACATCTGGGAGTCTTTTCTGCGGTAATGGGGGGAGGGAAATAGAAACGGAATTCTGTAACCTCTGGTAATAATGCTTTTTACCCATTTGTCTGAGGTAAGACTTTGCCAGGCCTGAGGGTATAAAGCTAAGCGACCCCCGACTGCCTCCAGAGCAGGACAGTCTGGCCTCCTCTCAGGAGTGCTGGAAAGGCTTCCCGGGGAGTATATCCCTGTCACCTTGGTTTTGCGGACCCCCTCTGCCACTAGGGCGACGTCTTCCACTTCTGCCCCCCCCTCTACCTCTGGAGGGGGCATCACCTGTGTGCCTGGGAAAGAGCCTTGGGGTTTTCGAAACCACATTTTTCCACCGCGTTGCCCTTTGGGGTACGGTCTGGATGGGGTGGAAAAAACGGACTCTGACAGCAGACCGAGTCTTTCCCTCTTGCTCACACCGGGTAAGGGTCTCCTTTACTTTGGGGCCAAAGAGAGTGGCACCGTCAAATGGGGAGTTAGTAAAGGAAGACGAAGGCTTCCACAAAGGAACATAAGTGCATCCAGGATTGTCTACGAAGAGCAATCGCTGAAGCCGCAGCCCTACTCGACCCTTCGGCTGCATATGAAATGAGCCTCATGGACGAGTTCACAATTGATGAAAGGGTATCGAGTTGTGCTGTAACTTTTTCCGAGACAGCAGCATCTGTAGTACCCTGGAGGGTATCTCCAAACTCTTTGATTAGATCCCTCTGTAAACGTGTGAAATGCGTTAAATAGTTCAGCGATCGCATGGAAAAAGCCGCTGAACTAAAAATGCGCTTCCCATACCTGTCCATAGTCCTAGAATCTCTGTTAGGCGGATGGACTGATGAGGAAGATTCAGACATCTCCTTTTTAGTGGCAGCTGCCACCACCATAGCGTCCACTGGAACTCCTTTCGTGAGATATGCCTTGTCTTGAGGGGCAGTAATATATTTATCAGGCTTTCTAGGGACTGGCTCCACTGTGTCAGGTGTCTCCCACGCCCTTCGAGCAATCAATTCCATCAACTCATCGAAGGGCAGAGTGACCCAGGAGGAAGGGCAAGCACCGAATGCCTTCAGCAAGACTGACTCATCCTCAGAAGGGGGTAGGGCCTGCCAATCACCTCTCTGTTTCAGGATCTCCAGGATGTCAGAAAAGGAGACATCCTCTGAGGGTGATTTCGGGGACCCTTCTGACTCATCTAAGTCAGTGTCCGATGTTAAGGATTCGTGGAGAATCCAAGTGTCTCCTCTTACACAATCTTTTCCTTGGAACTTCCTCGGGGGGAGGGGGCATGCGATAAAGCCTCCGAGGAAGAGGGGGCTCCCTCTGGGAGCGGCTGAGACAACGGTGCTCGACGCTTTGACGTAGCCGTGGGTGCAGAGGAGGATAACGGGCCTTTATGGGAAGGAGAAGCAGTCTCTGCTGAATTGGTTGTCTGAGTTGACAACACCTTCCTCATGAGGTCGAAGGCCCCCGGGTCCTGAGTCGAGGAATCCCTCGGTTCCGAAGAAAGCGGAGGGATCCCCGAGACGGGGACCGAGGGCATCGACCCCGAGGACGGAGCAGTCTCGATCCGAGCCGAGGCACCGAGAGGGAGAGTCGGAACCGAAACATCGGTCCGACTCTCGGTCCCCGAACCAAGGATGGATCATCAGCTCCGTGATTCTGGTAATGGGTCCGTCGGAGTCGAGGTGAACGGTGCAGACCGAGAGAAAGACTGCGCTGGCACAGAGGGCTCCACGATCATCAGATCAGCCTCTCCCGGCTCCGAAGAGGAACAGATGGAGATAAGGGAAGGCCTTCGAGTCTCGACACCAACTGGGAAGAGACTGAGATGAGTTTGGACAAGGCCGTATTCTCCATTAACTTCTGCACCGCACGGTCTACATCGGAGTCAGAAAGGGGCCTAGAAGAACGCGTCGAAGGAATCTAAGACGGAGCCGACCTCAAGAGCACAGGAGGTGGAAGCTCCGTCACCGGTTCCAAGACTCGAGGCTCGGTGACAGACAGAAGTTCGACACTCGGCCCAGAGGTCTGTGGAACCGGTGAACGAACCTTAAATGAAGAGCTCTGAGCCGATGACATGGGCTCCGACGTCTTAGATTCCTTCGAGGATTTAGATGTCTGGTCAGATTTATCAAGAGCCTCTTGAAATGCAGGCTTCAAAAGGCCTCTGTCCATGAGCTTCCTGCGCCCATCTGTCATGACCCTTCCACTGAAAGAATGACAAATGGAGCATTCTTCTTGCAGATGGAGAGGGCCAAGACAGTAGACGCAGGAGCTATGGTTATCTGTGACAGACATTTTCTGTCCACATTGGCACCGTTTGAAGCCTGACTTCGCTTTCTCAGACATAATAAAAAATATAATAAGTCAAATCCAGCAAAGTTATAAAAGTCTACACAATTGTACAGACAGTCACAGCCAACAATAAAGGTAATAGCCAAATAAGTTTAGTCAAATCCAGTAAATTTGTCAATCCAGTAGTATATTCAAGTTAGTGGGTGGGGTAGGCCCCGAGGGAACTAACTAACTATATACAAGGAAGAGAAACCCTCAAACCACTACACACACAACACACACTATAGACTTAAAGGTGAAACTAAGAACACTATCCAAGAAATCTTAGACAGAAAATGCAATCTTATCTGCCAGGTGGTCTGAGCTCATCAAAAATGATGCGAACGTTGCAGCGGCAAACTAGATCTGAGGTAAAGGCAGAGGGAATTGTGGGAGACAGGTTGGTCTCGAGCTTCTTCTCGATGCAGAGCTTTGCCAAGCGGCCGACTCGGAGCCGAGGATCGGCTCCGAACCCATGTGTAAGAACAAACGGCGAGATTGAACACTCTCACATGAGCAGTTTCCTCTTTATCTTACTCGTTTTATGCAATTCAGACTTAAATTCGAATTACTATGAAAATAGTTCTGAAATAAATATCAGACATATCAGTTTAAATATCATTTAGTGTTCTGTATGCTTTGTTACATATTTTGTGACTAAGAAATAGGAGCAAATTTTAACATCTGAAATTAGTTTCCAAACTGTTTTGCAAATTATACGTGCAGTAGGGATGATCCATTCCTATATATTCCTCCAATACCAACCAGGTGCCTCTCAGACTTAAACATGGAGTAACTGGAACGCTTTGTGGTAAAGTCTCGTTCTGGCCATGCCTTTTCTGACACCATGTCCTTTTAGATATGCCACTTGTGGCTCCTAGGCCACTCGTTCCTCTTCAACACAGAGGACAAGCAGGTAGGGTAGTTGGTTTAGATAGTTTACTACTAGAAACACATCAGAATGGACAGCAGAATAATAAAATGAACCGATTAACAGACAGGCCTTGCACACATACATGCTTGCATCACAACACCTTACTACAAAAAGTCAGGCTCTCACGTGTTCAGTATTTACACATTTGTGCAAGCCCTTACATAGCTTCTTAGGAAGTACACACAGATTTACAGCAAGAAAAAACACCAGTGTATACTTTATATCATGTTACATCTTTACCTTAGTTTTGATTGTTGCATGATCCAATATTGTTACTGAAAGGGTTGCAAAGTTTAAAATTAAAAAATACATACTCCTGTGAAATATAAAAGTTACTACAGCTTACTACATATTACAAATTCTGATTTCCTGCTAGTAAATGCACATCTTTCATCCTGGATTTTTATCATATACTTCAGAAATCTACCCTTTTTGGTAGTTTTCCCTTTCTACAATCTCCCTGATACAGCCTCACAAAACGAGTCGGGTTCCAATACACCGAAAGTTCATTTGTACTAAAATTCTCCAGAACAATTTTAGATGGAATTAAATGAATGCCATCGCACCAAGAAACCCATATTAATGTCACTGGACATTTGAAGCTAAGGAAACTTTTACATCAGGATTTTCATTACACCCAAATCAAGAGGCTGAATGGGGGGTAGCTATGCTACTACAAAGAAAAAAAAAAAAAAAAAAGTTATGTACCAACAATAACGTTCCATGCGAGTTGTTCATCTCGCCTTTATTCTTACACATGGGTACGGAGCTGAGCCATCGGCTCAGAGGTCGGCCACTTTACTAGCTAAAGATCTCAGAGTAGCTAGAGGCCAGCCCCTATCCCATGATGCTCTTAGTCTTACCCCAGATCTAGCTTGCTGAACTCAGCATGAGCAAGTATAACTCATTAAATACTCCAGCTGAAGTAAGACATCCCAGAACAAGACTACCAGACCCCAAGTCTACCTGTTCTTAGAGACCCTGGAGGGGGAAGGTGGGTGGGAATGTAAGAATAAATGCGAGATGAACAACTCACATGGAACATTATGGTAAGTACATAACTTCTTTATGTGAATTTGTTCAATCGCTACGTTTATTCTTGCACATGGGTAGCATCCCAAGCACCATAATCCTGGGTGGCTCACGGGAGTATATTCCTGAGAACAGTGGAACCAAAGAAAACCCAGTCCCTGGAGGCCATGTCCACTTTGTAATGAGTGATAAAGGTACGAGGCTTAGACCAAGTGGCAGCTGCACATATGTCCAAAGGTAAACAAGCCGTATAAGCTGAAGACAAGGAGACAGCTCTAGTTGAATGGGCCTTCACATAAGCGAACCAAACATTAGAACAAAGAGTAGATATGTTTGATGCAGTTTACCACTTGGAAAGGGTAACTTTAGAAACTGGTAATCCTTTCTTGACGTCTGCATAAGATACATAAAGTTGGTCATATCTTTCAAATTCCTTTGCCCCGTCCAAACAATCTCAATGGTCTGTGGACATCAAGTTTATGCAACATGTATTCCAACTGATTAGAATGACCGATTACTGAAAAAGGTTGGAAGTTAAATAGTTTGGTTCAGATTCTCAGAACACACTTGACAAAAATGAAGGATTAGTCCTCAGTGATAACCTGTCTGGATGGAACACCAAATACGGTTGTTTCACAGAAAGGGCTTGAAGCTCAGATACCCTGCATGCTGAAAGGGCTTGAAGCTCAGATACCCTGCATGCTGAAACGGCCACCAACAAAATATTCTCCCAGGAAAGAAACATCAACTGACAGGATGATGCGGGTTAAAAGGGAGGAAAAAAACAACACGCGACAGCACAAAATATAGATTCAGGGAGTAACAAGTGGCCTAAGATGAATGGTGCCCTTAAGGAAGGCCAGACAGAGACATTAAGTTAGAACCTTCAGCTCAGAGGTGAAAATTTGAGATGGCAGCTAACTTGACTTGAATAGTGGCAGCTGCAGCACCTTCGTGAAAAGGCTTAGAGGAATTCCAGGATACTAGGAATCGGGGCAACATAGGGATCAATGTTATATTAAGAAGCCCAAAAAGCAAATCACTTCCATTTTACTAGCATAAGAATGTGCTGCACCTCCGAAGAAAAATCGTGTGACCTGGCTAGGAAGAGAATTTGAGCAGCCAAGCTGTCAGTCTGAGGGAATGAAGGGGAGGGATGGAGGGCCCCTGACGAATGTGTCAGTAGGTCTGGAACTAGGTCCAGAATCCAAGGTTCTTCCATTTGATAGAGTCTGAGGAAGGGGAACCAAATCTGATGAGGCCAAAGAGGGGCTATTAAAATTACAGTCCTTCCGAGGGTTTTGGCTTTCTGCAAGAACTTTGGAATCAGGGGTATAGGTGGAAAGGCATACAGGAGTCCCAGGGGCCAACTGTGTACAAGTGAGTCCTTTGGGCTGTCCCCTGGCAGGGGATTCAGGACAAAGTAGCTTCTGCATTTGGCATTCATAGGGGATGCAAACAGGTCGCAGCAAGGCTGGCCACATCTGCAGAAAATCTTCTCCGCAACTTCATTTTTGAGAGACCACTTGTGTGGTAGCAGAATGGCTCTGGTCAGTTTGTCTGCCATCACGTTGGATTTCCCCAGGATATGCTTTGCTATGAGAAAGCGCCTGGTGGACACAGCCCACTGCCAAATTCTCAACTCCTTTCGACGCAGGGGAGAAGACTGGTTTCCCCATTGCTTGCTGATGTACCAGACTGCCGACATGTCTGTCTGTATTGCAATCGTCCCTAGAGGCAGAGTCTCGTGGAAGTTCTGCAACGCCAAAAAGTACCGCTCTCGGCTCCAGAACATTGATGTGCAACTGTGAGTCTCCGACCAGGCGCCTTGGGCTGTTCTTCCTTGAAAAAGCACCCCCCACCCTATCAGAGACGCGTTTGTGGTCATGGTGGCTGAGGGCGGGGTGAGAACAAATGGTCGACCCACTGTAACTTGTTGGCTGGTCAACTACCAGCGAAGATCCTTCTTGCAAGAGTCCATAATTATGATTAAGAATGACATGGGCAGTTGTTGGTAAGACCACTGGGTGAATAGTAACCACTGAAGAATCCTCATGTGCATACGTCCCAGAGGAACTGCTATCAGCGTAGCTGCCACGGTGCCTAGGAGTTTTAGCACTTTATGGGCCGGTACCTTTCTTCTCTGCAGAATGTCCAAGACCTAGTTTCGGACAGTGGCTATTCTCGCAGACTTTTCGAAATTTATAGTGATTCCTAACCGAGAGCAGAGATTGAGAGTGTGATCCCTGGACAGAATTAGTTGATGCCTGGAGGTGGTGGTAAGGAGCCAGCCGTCCCGATACAGAAATCCTAGACGCCTCAAGTGAGCCATAATGACTGCCATCCATTTGGTAAACACTCTGGGGGCTGTTGTGAATCCAAAGGGCAGTGCTCGGAATTGGCAGTGACTGGCTCCCAGCCGGAAATGCAGTTTATCTCTGAACGGCCTGGCCATTTTGATGTGATAGTACGCATCCTTGAGATCTATAGAGCACATCCAATCACCCACTCGGAGGAATGGGAGAATAGACTGAAGCGTGACCATCCGGAACTTCTTTACAAATATGTTGAGTCTGCTGAGATCCAAGATGGGCCTCCAGTCCCCTGTCTTTTTTGGAACTAAAGAATCTGGAGTAAATTCCGGATCCTATCTGGTCTGCTAGGACTGGCTGGATGTCTTTTCCTGCAGCCTCTGGATTTCTATGGCTGCTTGATCCCAGAGACTGGGTGGAACGTCTGGGATTTTTTTGCCAACAGGTGGATTTTCTAGAAATGGGATGATTTATCCCCTGGTAACGATGCTTTGAACCCAAGAATATGTTGTAATAGCCAATCTAGATACAAAGCCAAGCGACCCCCGACTGCCTCCAGAGCAGGCCAGTCTGGCCTCCTTTCAGGAGCGCCGACAGGTCTCACCAAGGAACTGATCCCAGTCACCCCGGTTCTGCAGACCCCCTCTACTGCCAAGGCAGTGCCTTCCATTACTGCCCCCTCCTCTGCCCCTGGAGGGGGGGGGGTTCAGTACATGTGTTCTGGAAAGTTCCTTGGGACTTTCAGAAATCACATTTTTTCAACCTTTCTGCCCTTTGGGGTATGGTCTGGGAGGGGTGGAAAAACAGACCGACTCCTACAGCAGACAGTCTTTCCCCTGCTCACACCTAGCGAGTCTCCTTGACTTGGGGCCCAAACAGAGAAGAGCCATCAAATGGGGTGTTAACAAAGAAGACTTGAAGGATTCCGCAAAGGAGCATAAGCGCATCCAGGACCATCTCTGAAGAGCTATCACTGAAACCGCTGCCCGACTTGAACCACTGGCTGCATAGGAAATGAGCCGCATGGACAAGTTCACAATGGAATTAAGAGCATTAAGTTGTGCTGTCACTCTGTCAAGAGAGACAGCTCCATCTGTATTACCTTGCAGAGCATCTCCAAACTCTTTCAGATCATCTCTTTGAAGACGGGTGAAATGAGTCAAACAGTTAAGCAATCGCATGGCAAAGGTCGCAGAACTAAAGATGTTTCCCGTATCTGTCCATTGTCCTAGAATCTCTATTAGGAGGATGGACAGCGGAAGAGGTTTCTTGGTGGCCGCCTCCACCACCATGGCATCAACTGGGACTCCCTTAGTGAGGAACATCTAGTCTTGGGGGTGGGTGAAATTTCCTGGGCCTCAGAGGGCCCAGTTCCATACAATCAGGAGACTTCCACACGCTTCGAGCGACCAATTCCATCAACTCAAAGAGCGGAGTCACCCAGGAGGTGGAAGACTGAGACCCAAAGGCCTTCAGGAGCACAGACTCATCCTCAGTAGGGCTAACTTAACTGCCAGTCACCCTGCTTTAGGACTTCCAAGATGTCCTCCAAGGGGGACCATGGGGACCCTTCAGATTCCTCTAAGTTTGTGTCTGATGTCAAAAGATTCCTGAAGGGAATCTAAATGCCTCCTCTTGCATAATCTTCCTGGGAACCTCATCAGTGTGGGCTTCTGTGAGGTCTCAGTAGAGCAAGGGTTACCAGATGCTCCGGGTCTTAACTTCACAGGGACCTGTGATGTAGAGGCAGAATGCAGCACTTTAGGAGAGGAAGAGGAAGGACCCGACGATGCGTCTGTCAAGACAACATAACCCTCCTCATGGCATTGAAGGCACCATTGCTCCAACCAGAGGAAACTGCCAGTTCCGAAGACAGCAACTTCCCTGGCGCAGAGACAGGGGGCTCAGAACCAGAGGATGGAGCTGAGCTCACCTGCGCTGAAGCCCCGAGAGGAAGGGTCGGAACTAACTCATCGGTTTGACTCTCAACCCCCTGGAACCGACGAAAGTGTGTTAACTCCGAGACTCTTCCAACGGAATCGAAGAAGTCAGGGTTGATGGAGCCAAAGGCACTGGAACAGGCCTCTGCTATGAAGGCCCTGCTCGGAGGAGGAGGAGTAGTCACAGCCAGTGGGATGGTCTCAGGCCTCAAACCCTGTTGAGTCGAAGCACTTTAGCCAGTGCCTGGTTCTCCAGAAGCCTCTGCACCACCCAGTCCACATCCACATCAGAAAAGGTCCCCGAAGAATGGGTTGAAGGAACCGAAGACGCCACCGATTGAAGGATGGATGACTTCAGAGTTTCGGAAACCGGCTCCAAAGACTGCAGAGCCAGTGACCGCACCTTCACAGAAAGGCTTGGAGTCGATGACCTGGGCTTAGAGGACACCCTGAAGACGTTGACCCCTTAGATGACTTGGAGGTCTGGTCAGCCTTATCCAAGGTCTCTTGAAAATCTGGCTTCCAACAAGCCTCTCTGCCAGCTTCCCTCTTTCTGATAAAGCAATCCTCCTGGAGGTGAATAAGAAGTTATGTACTTACCATAACGTTCCATGTTAGTTGTAGTCTTCTCGCTTTCTTTCTTGCTGGATGGGTTCGGAGCCGACCCTCTGCTCCGACTCTGCCTATACTATAGCTCGAGAGCTATTTTTACCAGCTTGAGGCAGCCCTATATCCACCAATACCATGCGCCAACTCCCCAGATCTCGTTGGTAGCCAACACATAGTATAAAATTATTATTATTATTATCATCATCAAATACGGTCTCCCTGCTGGTAACACTAATGATATGGGGTAACCGTGAAGGACTATATAACATGAAATAGAAGGACTCAGAGACCTTCAAGTCTGTCCAGGCTAGGGGGCAGGAGGGAGGGACGCAAGACGACAACTAACATGGAACGTTGTGGTAAGTACATAACTTCTTAATGTTAAGTTGTCCTTCTCGTCTTCATTCTTGCTGGATGGGACACCGTCCCTAGCACCTTGGTCCTGGGTGGCTCAACGGAACAGACTCCTGAGTACAGTGGAACCAAAGTCAGCCCTATTTCTGGAGGCTATATCAAGCTTATAATGGGTAATAAAAGTATGTTGAGAAGCCCATGTAGCTGCTGCACATATGGCATCTAATGTTAACCTTGCATGAAAAGCTGTTGATGTTGACAATGCCCTGGTTGAATGAGCCTTCGGTCTAGACGGGAGTAGTTTGTGTCTCAACTCGTAGACAGAAGGTAATTATGGATGTCAACCATCTGGAAAGAGTTACCTTTGATACTGGGAGTCCTTTCTTTCCTTCAGCATAAGAGAGAAAAAGAGCTGTTCTGACTTTCTGAATTGTTTTGTCCTGTCTAGATATCGCAGCTGGCGATGAACATCCAAGGAATGTAATTTCTGTTCAGCCCTGTTTGAATAATCTGGGAAGAAAACAGGCAAGTCAATAGTGTGGTTCAGATTTGATTCAGAAGAAACTTTCGGTAGAAAGGAAGGATTCGTTCTGAGAGTTACCCTGTCTTTATGAAAAGCCAAATAAGGGGGACGGACAGACAATGCTTAGAGTTCCGATACCCTTCTGGCAGATGTTATAGCCACCAAAAACAGAGTTTTCCAAGAGAGAAGTTTGAAGGAGCAAGAAGCTGCAGGTTCAAAAGGAGGGAGAATTAATGACGTTAATACTAAATTTAGATCCCATTGTGGAGGAGGATCCTTAATGGGAGGTCTGAGCAAAAAGATGCCCTTGAGGAAAGCTTTACAGAGTTTGTGGGACATATTTGTTTCCGATAGCCCCACATGAAAATTGGCAATGGCCGCCAGTTGTACTCTGATAGTGGCCGACGACGATCCTGAATGAAAAAGCTCCGCTAGAAAATCTAGAATTTTATGAATTGGTAAGGATCCAAGGACCTAGCTTCTGCCCAGAATGAAAAACGCTTCCATTTGCTCGCATAAGTCTTCCTAGTATTGGACTTATGGGAGGCAAGAATGATATCATGGACAGGAAAAGAAATAAAGGGAAGCCTGGCTATGATTGGAAGTGGAGCAACCAAGCTGTGAGGTTGAGGGAACGAAGAGACTAGTGCAGCTTGCCCGTTAAATGGGTCAAAAGGTCTGGAAGGGGTTCCAGATGCCAGGGCTGTTCCAGTAGATGACGGTGCAGGAACGGAAACCATACTTGTCGAGGCCAATACGGGGCAATGAGGATCATTTTGGATCTCAATGCGGTTGATTTCTGAATTAATTGCGGAATCAACAGAAGGGGGGGGGGATGCATATAGAAGACCCAGAGGCCAATCGGGGATGAAAGCGTCTCTGGGGGGATGGCCTGGTAGAGGGAAGAGTGTGAAGAAGTCGAAGCACTTGCTGTTTTGAGGGGTTGCGAAAAGGTCGCAGCAAGGCTGGCCCCACTTATGAAAAATTCTCTCCGCTACCGCTAGATTTGGAGACCATTCGCGAGGCATGAGAATTGTTCTGCTCAGTCTGTCCGCTATGACATTGGACCTCCCGGGGATGTGCGTTGCCATCAGAAACCGTTGAGAGGAGATCCCCCATTGCCAAAGTCTGAGTGTTTCTCGACATAGGGGGTAGGACTTTGTTCCGCCCTGCTTGTTTATGTACCACACTACAGACATTGTCTGTTTGAACTGCTATAGTCCCGGTGGGAAGAGAGTCCTGAAGGGCTTGCAACGATTAAAGCACTGCTCTCATCTCCAGGACATTTATGTGCAGGTGGCATTCTAAACGTTGCCATGTGCCCTGGACAGTCCTGCCCTGATAGTGGCCCCCCCCACCCGATCAGGGAGACATCCGTTGTCACTGTGGCAACTGGAGGGGGGAGAACAAAGGGTCTGCCCTTTAGAAGTTGAGGGAGACCATCCACCAGGAGAGGTGTCTCTTGCAAGATGGGGTTATCAAGATGTTGTGCGTCATTGGGAGCTGTTGAAAGGACCACTGAGAAAAAAAGCATCCACTGGAGAATTCTCATGTGGAAGTGAGCTAAGGGAAGGAGAAGGATCGCCGCTGACATGAGGCCTAACATTTTCAGTACTAACATGACTTGAATTCTGTCGGACTGAAACAGTAACTGAACATTCCGCCTTATGTCAGTCACTCTATGAGGTGGTAATGTTGCAGACATTTCTCTGGTGTTTAGTACGGAGCCTATAAAGTTTATAGATTGACGAGGCGACAGAGGATTTTGCAAAATTTATGGAAATACCTAGTTTGTTGCAAATGTGAATGGTGTAATCCCTGGCTATTATAAGATCCTGCTTGGTGGTAGCAGTAATGAGCCAGTTGTCTAAATATGGAAACACCTGGAATCCTTTTTGTCTCAGGTGAGCCGTGACCACTGCCAAGCATTTGGTGAACACCCGGGGGGCTGTGGTGAGACCAAAGGGCAGAGCTCTGAATTGGTGATGACTGGCTCCCAGCTGGAAGCGGAGAAACCTCCTGGAGCGCCTGTGTATCTTTATATGATAGTACGCATCCTGAAGGTCTAACGAGCACATCCAGTTGTCTCTGCCCAAAAAGGGTAGAATGGACTGCAGTGTTACCATCCGAAATTTTGTCTTCTGCACAGACTTGTTCCGTCTGCTGAGGTCCAAAATGGGTCTCCAGTCTCCTGTCTTTTTTGGTACCAAAAAGAACCTGGAGTAAATTCCGGATCCTAGCTGGTCTGCTGGGACTGCCTGGATGACTTTTTTCTAACCACTTTTTTATTTCTAGCTGTGACTGACCCCTTTGTCCGGGTGGTACATTTGGGAGGTGTCTTGGCGACTGGATCGGAGGGGAAATGACGGGGATTTTGTAACCCTCGGGATAATCTTCCCCCGACTGCCTCCGAAGGTGGACAGTCGGGCAGCATCTCAGGGATGCTGAAAGGGTTGGTCAGGGAAAGATTCCCTGGAACCCTGGTTCTGTGGACCCCCTCTGCCCCTGAGGCGGCGTCTATTATTATTCCCCCCTCTGCCTCGGGGGGGGGGGGGGGAGTTCACCACGTGCGGCAGGCGCGACTCCCTGTGGTTTGCGGAACCACATCTTTCCACCCTTCTGACCTTTAGGGTAAGGTCTAGATGGTGTGGAAATGTGGACTCCCACGGCAGAGAGTCTTACCATCTTGCTCGTACCTGGTGAGGGTATTCTTCACTTTACGTCCAAATAACTCTGAACCATCAAAGGGGATGTTGGTGAAGGACGCCTATTCTTCACCCGAGGTCCAAACAACTCTGAACCATCAAAGGGGGTTTTGGTGAAGGACGCCTTGAAGGGATCAGCAAAATTACAGTAGTCTCGCATCCAGGTGTGACGTCTCAACGCAACACCTGTGCCTGCGGCCCTACTCGCTCCATCGACTGCATGGGAGATAAGCCGCATGGAGGAGTTGGCAATGGAATTCAGGGTAGCCAGCTGGGAATTAATCTTGTCCTGATACCCCGCAGCAGAAGGATCCTGTATGGTTTCACCCAGTTCTTTGAGCAAATCTCTCTGAAGGCGGGTGAAATGACAATTAGTTCAGCGACCGCATGGCAAAGGTTGCTGAAGCAAAAGTCTGCTTACCGTACCTGTCCATGGTCCTGGACTCTGTTAGGAGGATGAACAGTTACAGAAGGATCAGCTAATTCCTCCTTAGTGGCGGCTGCTACCACCATAGCATCTACCGAGACACCTCTGGCCAGAAATGGTTTGTCCTCCGGAACAGAAATAAATTTAGAGGGCCAACTAGGTGTAGGTTCCATTTAGTCAGGAGCTGCCCACGCCTTTCTGGCCACTACTTCCATCAGTGGGTCGAAAGGAGGAGACACCCAGGAGGTGGAAGGGCGGGACCCAAAAGCGTCAAGGTAAACAGAGTCGTCCTCGGAGGGTTTAAGGGTGGACCAATTCCCCCTCAGTTTCAGGATCTCTAGGATGTCTGAAAAGGAGAGATCCTCAGAGGGGGATCTCAGGGAACCCTCAGACTCATCCAAGTCGGTGTCCGAAGGGAGAGACTCTGGGAAGTCTACGTGCTTCCTCTTGCACTTTTTTTTCCTACGGGGTTCCCCTGAAGCTTCAGGGGAGGCCTCGGAGGAGGAATAGACACCCAAAGTGGGTACCCTGCGCTTTGGATCCCTGCCATCTACAAGAGGATGGCCAGAGACCGTAACAGGCACTGTAGAGGGAGGAGCTGAAGAACCCAACCTTGGAGCGGACACTGGATCCAGCACGCTCCTCATCACCTTGAAAGCCCCCCTATCAGGAACCGAAGACAGTCCCGGCTCCGAAGACACCCAAACCGCCCCCAGCACACAGACAGAAATGGCTCCGAGAATGATGTCGGGGCCTAACTAACCACAGCCGATGCTCCGAGAGGGAGAGCGGGGTCGGATAAGGGTCCGATGCCACTCGCCCCTTCGGAGCAGACAATGGAGTCTCGGCGCCCGGACCTCTCCACGGATGGTACCAATGAAGAGGTTGGAGCCAACGATGCCGGTGCCGAAGGTGGAAGTATCTGCTCCGACGTGGGCAAGGTTACGGTTCCGACGAACTCCAGCTCCGAACTCGACTGGAGAATCGGAGGAGGAATCGAAGGCGGTACCAAGGGAGCCACAGTCTGGTGAGATGGTCTTTGGAGCATTTGGGCCAGTGCCAGAGATTTTAAGAGTCTACTTACCACCCTCTCAATATCGTGGTCAGAAAGCCTAGACGACCTGGAGGAATGAGTCCTATGACTCCGCTCTGATAGGAGGGGTGATCTTGGAGCTGATCAGACTCTGAGGGAGATCTAGAGCACTTGCGCGCTGAAGTCGGCTCCGATACACGTTTCGGAGCGGGTACGATCTTGCTCGCATCGGCTACGACTGGAGCCGTTGTCGGAGCAATCTCAGTTTCACCAGCCCTCGACTCAGAAAACTGGAGAAGAGGGTTTGGCAGGCTTAGACGACTTCCCCGAGCCCGACTTGGACGGGGAGTCATCGGGCTTCAATAAGCCCCTCAAAATAAGCTTATTACGATGCTCCTACAGGACTCTCGGAACTAAATCCGTGACAGACGGAACAAGAGTCCTGCAAGTGCAAAGGCCCCAAGCAGTAGACGCAAGAAGTGTGACCATCTGTCAGAGACATTTTCTGACAGCACGAGTCACACTTCTTGAATCCCGAGACCTTAGCGTCTTTGGACATTGTCCTAGATACAGTAACACAGTCAGCACACACACTCACTCGACTTGCACACAAGGGGGAGTTAAGGGGGCTGACTAGAACACACACACACGAAGGGAGGGAGTAAACAAAAGACTAAAAGCCCGTAGGCCCGATTATAAAAATTAAAGGGGTGGGTAGGGCTTAATGAAAAATCACTAACAAGTAAAAACAATATCGAAAGGGAACTAATGTAGGCAACTAATCTAAGAAACTACCTCAAAAAAAAAAAAAAAAAAGAAAAAAAAAAAAAAAAATAGAAGACTTATTAAATTTCTTTCACTGACCTGAGCTGGTAAAAAAAAAAAAAAAAAGGCAACCTCGCAGCGAAGTGGCAAACGAGATCTGGGGAGTTAGCGCATGGTATTGTGGGATATAGGGCTGCCTCGAGCCGGTAAAAATAGCTCTCGAGCTATAGTATAGGCAGAGTCACAGCCGAGGGTCAGCTCCTAACCCATCCAGCAAGAATGAAGGCGAGAATGACAACTTAACATCAGGCCCGAAACGATAAACAATTTACATGTGCATCTTTAATGGACATCTTCTGTCCGCATTTTGGACACTTCTTGAAGCCAGATATTTGTTTTGCCCTATGATCACCCATGTTATACAAAACAAAAATACCCAAGCATGCTATAGAAGTTGTCAGATCCCTGAACAACCTTCATATTATTGTACAAAACACAGTAACTAACACAAAACCCGGTTACTGTTCTAACCACACTGCACACAGTAAATATGTACAACTAAAGGATATAAATGCAAGTTCTAACCAACACACCCACCTAACTAGCACATACACACAAAATATATTAAAAAAAAAATGTATAAAGGATAGGGATAACCAAAAAAACGGCCAAGGCCTAAAAGCAATCTCTCTCTAACAAACAACGACTCTTAAATTTAAAGGATTCTAAAGGCTAACTCGCCTAAAAGTTGTAAGAACTAGAAAATACAAACTACGTCAGTTATCTAAAGAAATACAGCATAAAAGTTAGTCAAAAAAACTAAAGTAAATTATACTAGCCCAAGCTCTCAGACAACCTTGCGATCAGCTGCAGTGGCAAACTAGATCTGGGGTAGGACAGACAGCATCATGGGATAGGAGCCTGGACTCAAGCTACTCTATCTTTAGCTAGTAAAGTGGCAGACTGAATGGCTGGCTCTGCTCCATACCCATGTGTAAGAATAAATGGCGAGATTGAACAACTTCACATCATGGCTTTTAAGATACAGAAGTAAAAGATAATGAACATTTATCTGCATCAAAAAGGAAGCTATGAGACTATGCAGGATTATGGACTAAAAAAAAAACATGTATTACTGTATTCTTTGGGTAGTAGTCTATATGGGGAACTATCATACTGACAACACACCCCTGAAAGTTGACTCAGTTCTTCAGGATCTGGGAAGATACGCTGGTCACAGATTGGGTCACTTCCCACACATGGTCACAAGAGAGGAACTTTATGACTGTGGAAATCACCAGTGCTGATGCTTCATCTCAGAACACACAAATTTATCAACAATTTAATCTCCATGGTCTTGATTTCCTTCCCTAACATGGGATAGCCAAGCCCACATCCTCAGTCATGTAGTTTCAGCTCAGTGCAAGACTACATTTGCACAGTGCTGACTGGAGTCGCTACTTCCATCCCCCAGGGAAGAAGAGACGGCACTAGAAGCTTCTTCCTCCAGAGCCAGAGAACCAAAACCAGGTGATGGAGGTCTGTTTAACCCTCTGTATATGAGTGGTGGGCTGTAATGCAGTTTTGAATTACAGACAGTGCATGTATGCATACACACTCGCATTTTGCAGAACTCCTTTTCTGACAATACAAAAGTTGAAATTACATCTGTACACATGTTCTCCTTAGCAAGAAAAGTTGTAGCTACATAAAACGTATGTTCAGTGTCTGACAAACTGATTGTGTTGCAGTCCCGCTTCAGATCGATAAACACACATCCTTATTTAATGTGGGTAATTACTTGCCAGACAGTGGCTGGATTGCATTTTGATGTTTTAGAGTAGATAAATGCAAAAATGCCACATTTTTAATTTAATGGTTAACTGATATGTTTTAACAAACTGCTGAAAATAAGCACTATACTCCAGCTTGTTGCTGTAGACGAGAACAAAGTCAGTACACTTTTTTCCTGAAACATCTAAATCTACTCATTAAAAGTTGGATGCAGTGCTCTCCATTAAATGTGGCATCAATGTGCATCCAAGTGCAGACAAAGCCGCATAGTTACTGGGAACATCTTGTGTAAATATCTTTCTTGTGGGTAGCCATGTCACATTACAGGCTAACTGCATTGCAGGAAGTAGATGTGTGTATGCATGCGCATCTATTGGCTACAGTGTAATGGCCGGCCACGGAACATGGCAGACAGGATACTGTTTAACAGATGGAAAACCGGTGCAAGTATACTGGGCTTCAGCTATGGGTATTGAAGTACTAACCAAAACAGAAGTAGCGTTGGTCCACATTTGCCATGCACCATTGTTTTGCAGAGGAATGCCCACTGCTTCACAGTTAGCTAGTACAGAGTGTAGGAAGCACAGCTGGACTGACCTGCTTGGAGATGTGGGTCAGTGCAGGGAGCTTGCTGCAACAACCTGGGATGCCCTGAGAAGACATGCTTTAGTTCCCCCTGAAATATTGCAGCATTTTTTTTTTTTTTTTTTTTTTGATAGGTGGGCTAAGCCGCACAGTTCACAGATTGTGTGTGTGTGTGTATATATATAGCAAACACTGTGTGGATGAGTGTTTTAAGTGCGATTTAGATAAGCATGCTGCAGTACAGAAGTACAAAGAAAAGTTGTGGTGATACCCAACTGATGACCTTGTTGTAGTCACTGGGCATCATTATAGCTCGTCAGTTGTCATGGCTCCCAGCCTACAGCCACAATATAGGATTAATTCCACTGTCACAACATAGGATTAATTCAACTGCTACAGAGACTAGCAGTTCTCTACAATTCCCCAATACATGACAGATGTGCATGTGTAATTTACGCAGAGTAAGAATCCAGAGCAACAAAAACTGAACCCTTGACAAGACTGACAAAGTGGAGAAGGATTAAATATAAAATCTGAGTGGGATAAATTTAGCAACATGGAAATAAATAGAATGGTTACAGAAACAAGCCAGCCCCCACCATAGGTAACAGGCCATGCTTAACTGTTGCTATAAGACAGACTACCTTTTAGTTACTTGCAAACACATTCTCTGAAAAAGTTCAAAAGGTTATGACAGTTACACATTTTATACGAATAACTTTTCTTTCCCTCATGCGATACATTATAAGGTACTTGCGTATTATCACAACCAGATTTTTAAGATAATACGGCTTGCTTCCCGATCACTAGATCTGTTAGTTGATGTTGTTGAAATGGAAAACTGTTTTCTTTACCAAACCAGGTTGTTTTCTGGAGGGCTATCAACACAAAATAAAAAAAACATACCGTTTCTTTCTGCTCTTTACTGGCAGCATGTCGCCTCTTGGCAAAGCTGTCCACTGAACGTTGTCAGCCAATGCTGTCAGATTACGCTCATACATACCAGAAGTTTGCGATCCTCTTGCAACCAGCTTCCAATTCTCCGATAATTCCTGACAATTATGACATTATGGACAAATGAGTCGTTGTCCTTAATGTCATGATTTGGGACAGTTTACAGTATAACCTGCATGCCGTTTTGCACTGTCCTGCGAATCAGAGTTGAGACTGACCCGAGCAGTATGTCAGGAAAAATTTAGTGTCTGGCTCTGGAAGTTGGCTACGAAGCAGCAGTGTTGGCCACCGGAGTGTTATGCTCTGTGATGTGCGTTTAATAATAAATGAATCACGTCTGTAGAGGTTACATATTTTTCCCCCTTTTTGGATGGTGTGTGAACTGTCAGTTGCTTTTTACCCCTTGTGGGCTGCTAGTTCTGGGGAAGGGAATATGCTGCTGACGCGGCTCTTTGCATCCGGCCACAAAATATCATCGCTTGAAAGGAGAACTTGTCTTTACTGTCACTATGTCTTTTCGGGATTGAGTTTTGGCCAAGCCAGAAAGAAACAGTACTTCTTTCACAACTGTTGACATTCAGGGAGGTGCTGCGATTGCGATTCAGAGTAATTACTCTATTTCACATACTTCTGCTGTGTTGTGTGTACACATAACAGGACTTGGAAACGAATTATGACTGACATGATGTCGGGAAACAGCATAGGTTCAAACAAGCAGTCATTTTTCAAGTACTACACTATTCCTACCTCAAAGTGTTTTTTTCTTTTTTTTTTTTAAGATAACATTCCCTGTGTGATTCTACATACTTTTATGGTTACAGTCACACACCGGGAAGGAAGCCGTATTATTGCAAAAATCTGGTTGCGATAATACACAAGTACCCATTTTTCATTGCCACTATATGCCATTACATGTGCTGCAAAATGGGCAATTATAACAGAATGAGTGCGTGCCTTTTTGTAGTGCATTACAAACATGTTAGTGGCTGCCAGCATAGTGTGTTTGGTGTGGTTATACGTGTATTAGCCAAAGTGCTTAGTTTGGTTCCTTGCAACTACGACACTGCTTTATGGAAAGATGCACACTGTCCTATGGTTGGTTTGCAAGTGCAACTGTGCGCTCAGTGCTCGCCAATGGTGTTGTTGCTGTGTGGTTACAGTTACAGCTGCTAAGGGTCATGACCTTACAGTAGGCCCATGCACTGGTCCCCATTAGAAAATGGAGCATCACAATGCAGAGATATGATCACTGCTCCACGATATTCTTGACAATTGTTTAACAGCAAGTTGGGTACATATGTTTATGATTTGAGAGGAGAAAAAGTAATAGAGACCTGAAGAATGAACCAAGCAGGCTGCTTATGAGAAGTACATATAGTATACACAGTTTGGATTTGGCTAAATAGAGCACCAGGGAAAAGATTAGTACCTCAAGGCAAAGTGGGATTAAACTGAAATCAAAAAGGGTTGTAGGCTAAATAGTCAGTTTCTCAGTCAGCATTAAATAGAAAAAGTAGAGAAAAAACAAAAAACAAAAAAAACCTACAAGGCAACATGCTGCCTGCCAATGCCCCCACCCCTCCTTTGCAAGTATTATCCAGAAGGTTGGCCAAGTGTTTTTAGCAATACACATTGTAAAGCATTATTAGTATTAACCATGCAGGACAAGTGTCTACAGGTACAGTGACAACGGTCATTCCACTGTACTTCATAAGGAATGAAGTAACTACAGCCCAAACATCTGTCAAGATATACACATTAAGGCAATGCTTTTCAAAAAGTTCACATCGGAGGCCTGGGAGGTATCCATGAAGTACACAAACATCTCATTCTTAAAATTACATAAGTTCTGCATGAAACAGCAGACTTCATGCTAAAGGGAAAAATGCTACACAAACAAATATAAGCAGTCATTATGCATTTCAAAATGAACATTTACGGGCTACATTCTTCAGGAATGATTAGATTTGTTATAATTTTGATAGGACAACCGTTTTGTGTGTGAAGTGCTGCTCAGTGGTCAGAGTAAGAGTCGTGAGGGAACATTTAATGGAATACCAAGCAAAGTGTATTATTACACATGTAACAAATTAGCTGAACCCTGCAAGGTAATCATGTATATATTTGGTGATCTTAAAATGGGTAGCTAAGAACAGAGTGGAACGAGAGGGACTTGGGTAGATTATACTACTACAGGTGGATAAAGAGAACTGGCTGAATAAAGCAGTCACTTGGATGCCTCCTCTTAAAGCACTAGGTTTACTTGGGTAACGTGATTAGCTTTGTATATACAACTGGTCATTTAAATGTTTTTAACTTAGCCTAGTACCTACCTATGAACCTATACACAAGTTATCAGCTCAAGGGCCTATGTAAGCCTAGCTAAAAAGGTACCCTGCCTTTCGCCACCAAAGAAATTTTCCTGTGCCCCTGTCAAGCAGAGCCACAGAGGTGATCCCTGGGATGAATTTCCTATTTCCCATCCAATCAAGATTTTTCTTGGAGTGTGCGCTAATGAGGACCTTTGTTTGATATAGTTTATTCCAAAGTTTGGGAAATCTCTGGGACAGGAATCTATCCCTCCAGCATGTCTCGTTTATTGTGGTGACAAGGTTTAGGTCCCTACAGCGTGTAGATCAGAGGGATTGGGATTTCTTTAAGTGGAGCATATCCAACAGCTCAGAGTTTAACATAGCTTTGTATGTCAGCAGAGATAGCCTCCGAGTAGGTGATATGCGGTGGAGTAAAAGCTGGAGTTTGAGACTGTATGCGTAGGGCAAATTGTTTGAGGCCAGTAATCCTCTGGAGGTATTTCTGGGGCCTTTCCAGTTGTTGTAGAGGTCCTGTAAGGTACATACCAAAAGGGGCGTTGTACTTTATAATGGGTACAATGAGTGACTAGTAGGAGGGGAAGAATGACCTCTCTTTCTGGATGAGAAACCTTTTGTGATGGTGTGCCACATAGGATTTCCTGACTACTGTGGTGATGTGATCAAAGGAGAGAGAGACTACTGTCCACCTGTGTCCCAAGGTCTCTATCACACTTTCAGTGTCGACCTATGTGGTAGCTCATGGGTACAGAGTTTTTACCAAAGGGGATGACTATGCACTTTTTGGCACTGAGCTTGAGGGCTATGGCTTTGACACCAGGCATCTGTCTCAGTGAGGCCCTTTTGTAGGATGTCCACGTCTTTAGGAGTTTCAATTAGGACTCCTAGTTTGCAGTCATCTGCAAACTTAATTAGCCAAAGACCTTCTGTGTTGGCCTGTACTTCAGTAAAGGAGATAAACAGGAGGACCCAGGACCGAGCCCTGTGGTACTCCACTTGTCACTGGTCTGAAGTCGGATTTGGAGTCTGCTACTTTCAGTGAGACTACTGTCAGTGATGGAGCCAGTTGGCAACCCATCGTGTGACATAGGGATTTATACCTAGTTTAGTGAGTTTATCTATAATTCCAGAGTGGGGAATGGTGTCAAAAGCCTTGGCGAGATCTAGATAAGCTGTGTGAACCACCTTACCCTCATCTACAGCTTTGGTGACTGCTTCAAAAGTCAATCAGGTTTAGGAGACATGATCTGCCTTTTACAAACCCGAACAGGGTGGGGTCCAGAGTTTGGAGATTACCAATGTCTTTGTTTATAAGTTCCATGACAAAACGTTCCATGGCCTTGCAGACCAGGCTCGTTAGGCTAATGGGGTGGTAGTTCCCGGGGTCTGTGGTGGCTCCCCCTATTTGGAGTGGGATAACAGTCGTGCACCATTCAGTGGGCACAAAGCCTGAGGTAAGGCTATGATTGAACATGGTGCTTAGGTGGGGTGCCAGTTCATTCTGTAGTTCATGTAGAATGCAGCCCCGGATGTTGTCAAGTCCCATGGATGCTGTGTTCTTGGCTTTGGAGTGTGCTTTTTACCTGTGCAGCCATGATTACATGAACTTTGCATTCTTCCGGTATACAGATGGGCCCTTTAGGGGGTGAGGGGTGGGTAAAGTTAGGGCCATCTGCCAGGATGTTGGCAATAACAGTTGTTTCTATATAATTTAGTGCCATTGTGCTGTAACTCAGAGCAGATCTGAGTGTTGCCATTGAAATTCTAACATAGCTGTGGAATGCTTTGTGGTTGTCTTTAGACTCAGTGGTGATCTTTGTTTCTAAATAGCTTTGAAAGATGTTATGAAGGATCTTGGCTTCTTACAAAGGCTGACCAGGGAGCTCCTCCAGTCATGTCAACATTAAATAGCACTGTTAAGCACTTGTCAAGAATATCGTGGAGCATGTTTTGTTTTCAGCTGTGTGGTGCATCTTCTTGTTCGTTGGTATTACGAATTCCAATGTTTGCCCCCATTCAGCATTCAAGATTAGCAAAACTTGCCCATTCATTTGCAAGCAAGGTTGATAAGTAGTTATTTTATGGTTATGCTCATCCAGTCCCTGAAATTAATTCTAGGCAGAGCAATCCAGGTCAAAATAAAATAAAATTTAGCTCAAGTTCAACCACCACTCAAACATTACATACAGCAAGCTACTCACTGTGCTATGACAATAATGGCTACTTCAGATTCACATCAAAACTTCTTTGCCATGTCAGTGTCTATGACATGCCATTGCAACAATAATACACCTATCTACTCTGAAAAAATCAATTCAAACAAAAATCTCTTTCCTCAGAAAACTACTAAATCTCTTACTACAGCACTAGGTTTAAAATACTGTTCTTTACCACGATTACACCTATTTTAACAACTCTGCCATGCATGTGAAACCGAGCTGCTTAACACAGTCGCAAATTGACAAAGTTGAAAAACTGATTCCGATTTTTGACCTCTGGATTTTGTCGTCACCGTTTTTAATTCATCACTTTTAAGAATGTACATTTTCTTTGGCTCATGCACTGCCTTTGTAGAATGTGCGTACTGTTGCAAATACTTACTCAGCTAGCCTTAGCGGGCAGACTAAATGGGTGGCACATTACTGAAACTACAGCAGTTCTACAATGCACCCTAGCAGTCCCTTTACCAGTGATAGATATTTAGCACACACATTTTCTAATCAGTTGAAGTTAGTTAAGCTCACTCTTCAGGAATTAAGTTATCAGTTGCGGTTAGATCTTCCCTCCCAGTTTGATATTTCTTTACTTTAGTGTCAAAGTCAGGGAAAAAGCTCCACCTTACTGCAAAAAAAATTATATATATTTATATATATATATATATATATATATATATATATATATATATATATATATATATATATATATATATATATATACATATACATATACATATATCTTGGTTAAATGCAGAACAGACAAAAATTGAAAGGAAATTCATTGCACACAATCTCTTCAGTTAGTGAAGCACGAATGTAGAACACAAGAATAGAGAAACATTTACTAGTTTTTACATAAAATCTACTTATCCCAATTAATGTGCAAGTAAATGGTAGAGCAGGTGAGGAGTGTAGGCAAGGTTCAATTAGTGTAGGGCAGCATGGGTGACAAGTCTGATGAAAAGGTAGCAGAAAGAGGATGTTGTAGTTTATGAAGAGAAGTGCAGGGAGTTTGGAATAGGACAGTAGCAAAGGATGTAGGGCAAAACAACCAGTGGAACGGATTATAAATTAAGGGTTTTACAAGGGGTTAACCTGGTATGGAGCAAATGCAGACAAGAGTATTATGAATTAATTTTTAATGACTTGAATGATGAGGACATTACTGTCATCACAATGAAATGCCACGTTTTAGACACAGAGTTAGAATACAGCAGTGCCCAGATCTTTGTGGCTTACAGATGGAACGGAGCAACTCTGTAAACTAGATTGTAAGGTACACTTTGGAAAGTAGTGTTAAAAGAACGCCGAGAGCTGGATAGGGAGGTTTATTATTTTACAGGTTATGACTGAGTATATACAAAATATGGTGAAGTAGTTCTAACCAGTTTAGTGCCTTAAAGTACAAGACCGTGTTGGATTTGAGGTGGTTTGCAGCAAATTATACAACTTTACTGTAATAAATCACACTATATACTGCGATGTTGGTACTGCGGTAGCGTTGTCGCCTCACAGTAAGACTTTGTCCTGCTCAATTCTCAGCTAGAGCGTCGTGTGTGTGTGGAGACATGCGTGAATGGGCGTGCCTTCGTTGAAGGTTGCGAGTCAGGGCTGGCAACTCTGCACGTAAAAATCCACTGCCAATCATTAGCGGACCGGAGCTCTGCTGTGGCGACCCCTAACCGGGAAAAGCCAAGAGACACAACAGCTGTAATAAATTGCACTAAACTGTCTTTATATAAGCTAATATTACTTGCATATTGACATTTGTTTAACCAGGGAAGTCTGTCTGGGTCTAGGGTACTCAAAAAGAAGCAACAGAGAAGGATTTGCAATATGTTTTACTTTATTCATGAAAAAGTCATTAGCAAGATCATAAAGGCTTACAAGTGTTGTACACTGACTTCTGTAAACTTTCATTGCCAAAAACAGAGTGAAAGTTTTCTGAGAAGTTTTAATAGTGGCATATTTACAGGTACATTATTACAGATCCAAAAAAGATAGACCAGGTTAACCAGAAATTCACATTAGTAACAGAATTACTTCTGAAAGAGGAATAGGATAAAGGAGGGAGTGTCCTAGGAGAAACCAGAGATAAGATAGATTTCAAACTAAGGTGTAAACTGGAAGGTAGGGTGAATAACTGAAAGAGGGAAACATTCCGGATACATGCAAACAGTGGAACGTTCATAGAGATACCTTAATGAAAGGATACAAGGCCTGAACAACATATCCTACACAGACAGAGTCAAAGACCTGTCACAGACTAAGCAGTGACCTGTGTCTGGGATAAAAGGCATCCTCTAACCCAATAAGAATAGATTTAGTGCACATTACTCTGTCTCAGGATCGAAACCTCTTCTGCAACAATCAACAAAAACTCCACTCTTACTTTTAGTACTGGGATACACCGATATTTTGTCTTAACGTCAACTATATCTACACACTACTGGGCAAAGAGTATATAGTTGCTTATTTTATAACCTGTGCATTGTTGACGTTGTTGTAAAACTTGGAGAGAGATTTTCAAACACACACACACAAAAGGAGTTTGGAGAAACAGGTACATCTTGCAGAGGATACCAATGCGCTGGAACAGACTCCATATCCATTTAAAACAAAGTTCAACCATGTTCATATTCAATTTCTACTTGGATCTATGGATGGGGAAGCAAACAACCCAAGACTGACCCCTGTACTACAAATGGACAGAGGCAGCTCCTAAATGCTTTATTATTTGCATGGGTACCTTCAATTATCTATGGTATACAATTCCCAGTTATTTCATTAGAGGCAATATAAAAAATAAAATACCATGAAACAGGTCAATTAGAGGAAACAAAAAGGAAGCTGGCTAGACCTAAATAAAGGACCCACAAAGGCGGCTAGCTTAGTACTTGCCAAAAAGCTATGGACAACTCACTCCTGAATTTAAGTGTAGGTTGGCAGTAGATCTAAAAGTGGAATAGGATTCCATTTTCTTTTTGGCAACTAAGGCCACTGGATTTGTGCGGTTTATGGATACTAACAAGTAGTTTTTTCATTAGATCGAAGAGTTCTATAGGAAGTTAAGGACAAGAATCACATTTGTATGCAATGCTGTGGGAAGTGACCAGTTGGAGCTGTCAGTTAGTGAGACAGACAATTTAAAACCTTGAAGACGGAGTAGTTATGGAGGATGGTATTGTTGATCAGTAAGCAAATTTTACAACTTACACTTTTAGCTTCGATTTAAGTGAGCCTTGAAGGTTGGTAAGGATTGGACACCATACAAGAAAAAAAGGTAGGAGATAAGTAGCTAACAGGGTGATTTTAGAGGTATTTAAAAATAATTAATATTGCAAATTTGAGGTTGTAATGTATTGCAACTCCAATCAGTTGTGTAGGAGACCGTTAGAACTTCCATTTTATTCGGCGAGAAAAACGTTATTTAATTACTTTTAAAAAAAATCAGCCAAATGTGTTTTGGGGAAATTAGCCTAGTTTAGTTTTCTTAGTGTCAAGTAGTAGTTTGACATTGTGAAGACAGTTTTCTATAGAGGTAAAAGCTTCTTGTAGTTTGGTGAAACCATGCAGCTTTACTAGTCCAACAAAGTAAAATTCTACACAAATAGATTAGAGGTAGTTAATGCTCAATGCTAGAAGCATCAACAAGAAGCTACACTCTCTAAAAAGCACTCCCCACTCGAGAGCGAGGACATCTGTGCAGTTACGGAGACCTCCAAATTAGTCAAATACAACATGCTTAAAAATTTAGCTGGACATGGAATAGCTCAAGTCTAATACCATATTCCTGCTCTCTACAGGTCCCTGTCTATGACCTAGGATAACTATACCACATGCCTGAACGTACTGGAGTTGCTCACAATTCAGCCCAACAACATTCACGGGTTACTTCAATCATCTCACTATAAAAGTGGGATACATACACAGCCACTAGTGTGCAGGCTCAAGATTTCCAGCATTTTGGCAATGTAAACACCTTGACTAGCTAGTCTGCACACTTAGGAGAGCAAATATCCTGAATCTGGTGCAAACATATGAAGGAATGTAGCACCACCCCACTGCGTAATGTCCTCACTGGTCAGATCAGATCACAAAGTGGTCACCCTTGAAATAAAGAAAGGCTGAACTTCAAGCAAACCCAGAACCTTGCGTTTTCCAAGGCTAATCACCTCATATTAAGGGATAGCGCAGCTATACTCCAAGTCCAAACTTAAAATGCAGTAGCCTATGCGGCAGTGTTTATGGAAACCCTGTACAAAGTAAATAATTGAACAGAAACAGCGGTACCTAACCGAAAATAAAAACTTGGGACAAACTCCAAAAACAAGCTCACTTGGTGGGCCCAAAGTATAAATAGACTGCACAAAAAAAAAAAAAAAAAAAAAAAAAAACAGAGACACTGTCCAAAAGACAAAAAGTACAGTTGTGTACACCTACCATAAATGTAGATGTTAGAGTGTCTTCACTGTTGCAGTCATAACTGTAGGGTGCTCCTGCCGGCAGGCAGCCCGAGGTCGGCCAGAATCCCAAAGTCTGGGTCCGGCGTCGGCTGAATAAGCTAGTATCCTGACGTCAGTACGCCTTGGTACATAGCCGTCAGCCGACGCCATCTTCTCCAGCCTTTCTTGCCCTAGATGTCAGAATACCCCAATCAATCCAAAATGAATCCAACAAGGAAACACAAATACACCACAAAAGAGAGAAAAAGAGGGGATAGGAGGGAGGGAAACCACGACTGCAACAGTGAAGACACTCGAACATCTACATTTATGGTAGGTGTACACAACTGTACTATGTTCTTTGTGTTTCACTGTTGCAGTCATAACTGTAGGGTGGAATCCCAAAGCAGTGTAGAGAGGGAGGAGGCTTTAGATAGAAGGAGGGGAGGCAAGAATACCCTGCAAGACAGCAGAGGCAAAGCCTGCCCTAGACTTAGAAAACAAAGGGAGATTGTAGTGCTTGGAAAAGGTATGCACTGAACTCCAAGTGGCAGCTTCCAAGATATCCTTGGTAGGAACTCCTCTGAGAAAAGCTGTAGAAGTTGCAGCTGCTCTAGTAGAATGACTTCTAATGGTTCCAGGAAACTGTTTACCATGATGAGTGTAACAGAATTTGATCCCATAAGCAATCCATTTGGAAATGGTTTGTTTAGAAATAGGTTTTCCAAGTGAACTTGAGGCAAAGGAAACAAACAATTGGTTAGACTTTCTGAAATCTTTAGTCTTGTCCAAGTAAAATCTTAACTGTCTGTGCACGTCCAATGAATGCAAAATCCTTTCCCCTTTATTTTGAGGATTTGGAAAGAAAGTAGGAAGGTGAATTGTCCGATTCAAGGCCACTTTCGAAATCACCTTAGGCATGAACGTAGATTGGTCCTCAAGGATACTCTGTCCTGATGGAAAATAAGGTATGGTTCCACAGCCATAAGAGCTTGCAACTCTGAGACCCTTCTGGCAGAGGTCAAAGCCAACAAAAGAACAGTCTTCCAAGATAGAAACTTAATATCTGAAGATGCAGCAGGCTCAAAAGGAGGCAAAGTAAGTTTTTCTAAAACATAATTAAGATCCCAGGCAGGGACCGGAGGGGTCCTTGGAGGCCGCAAATTCTTAGCCCCCCTCAAGAACTGCTTCACCAAGGGATGTGAAAAAACAGGGGGATCAGAACTGAAATGCGCAGAGATAGCAGAAGCATGAATCTTAATGGAAGAAAATGAAAGTCCCTTAGATAAAAGCTCCAAAAGGTAAAGCAAAATAGAGGAGAGATCAGGAACCTGAGGATCAGAACCTCGGTCCTGCATCCAAATAGAAAACCTCTTCCATTTAGAGGCATAAGATTTCCTAGTGCTAGGCAGTCTAGCTTCCAAAAGAACATCCAGAACTTGTTTGGGAAGACTAGAGGCAATTAAATTCCTTTGAAGAGCCAAGCTGCCAAGCAAAGGGTCTTGAGGTTGGAATGTAGTAACTGACCCTGATGCTGGGACAGAAGAGAAGGGTTCAGTGGAAGAATCCAAGGAGACCCTGAGAACAGGAGCTTTAGAGTTGGATACCAAAACTGTCGAGGCCAATTTGGAGCAATCAAGATGAGGAACTTGGGCTTGTCCTGCTTTATCTTCAGTAGTACCCGAGGCAGTAGAGGAAGAGGAGGGAAGGCATATGCTGACAGACTTCTCCAACTGAAAGACAGGGCATCCACTTTCCATGCTGTTTTGTGGAAGGACCTGGTGCAAAAGAGAGGCAGCTGATGATTGAGATGAGATGCAAACAGATCTATCTGGGGACATCCCCAAACTGCAGTAATCCTTTTGAACAAGTAGGTGTCTAGCATCCATTCGTGAGGATCTGAAATGTTTCTGCTCAGGCTGTCTGCTAAAAGATTTTGTTTTCCTGGGATGAATTGAGCCTGGAGATGCAGATCCAAATTTAGAGCTGTGTCCCATAAACTCATAGCCAGTCTGCACAGGGGGTAAGAATGAGATCCCCCCTGCTTGTTGATGTACCACATGACCGTGGTGTTGTCTGTGCGAATTAGCAGAGGCCCTGGTTGTAAAAGGTGCTTGAAGGCCAAAAGGGCATTTTGAACTGCCAACATCTCCTTCAGATTGATGTGCCAGTGAAGATGGTCCTTTGTCCAGGTTCCCTGCTGGCAATTGTCTAGAAAGTGTGCTCCCCAAGCATAATCCGAGGCGTCCGTGGTTAGGATTTGAGTAGGTTGAGGGAGACGAAAAGGTTTTCCTTCGTTCAAAATGCATGCCCTGGACCACCAGAGGAACTCCTTTTGGAGGCAGGGGATCAGAGGAATCAGGATATCCAGATCGTGGTAATGCTGAGACCATACACTTTTCAGATACCATTGAAGCTTTCTCATGTGAAGCCTTGCGTTTGGAATCAACAGAATGCAGGAAGCCATGTAGCCCAGAGCCTGCAGGAATTTCCTTGCAGTGAGCTGAGATAGAGTTGCCAAGGTGTTGAAAGTAGAAGCCAGCTGAGTTTGTTTTTCTGGAGTGAGGTAGGCCCTTTGTAAGGTTGTGTTTAAGAGGGCTCCTAAGAATACCATTTGTTGAGAAGGGATCAAATGTGACTTTATGTTCACTGAGAATCCCAGTAAAAGGAGAAGACGTTGAACGAAGTCTAGGTGTTGAAGCAGAAGATCTTTGCTGTTTGCCTGAATAAGGCAGTCGTCCAAATAGGGGTAAATCTGAATCCCCTGAAGTCTGCAGTAAGCCACTACTGGTGCCAGGCACTTGGTGAAGACTCTGGGCGCAGTAGATAAACCAAAGGGCAGAACAGAGAATTGAAAGTGCCTCGAACCTGCCTTGAACCTGAGGAATTTCCTGCGTTCTTGTCTGATAAAGGAAGCCTATTTGCATATCCCTAAGTCCAATGTCACCATCCAGGCATCCTGAGAGAGCATTGGAAGTAACTGTTCCAGAGTGAGCATCTTGAACTTTGGAATTTCCAAAAAGGTGTTCAACACAGAAAGGTCCAGAATAGGTCTCCAAGAGTTTTGTTTTCTGGGAACCAGAAACAGCCTTGAATAAAATCCTTTTCCCATTTCCAAGAGTGGAACAGGCTCTATGGCTCTCATGGCCAGAAGAGCATCCACTTGAGTTAAGGCCTCTGACCATTGAAGTTTTGGCAGATCTGGCCAACCGTGAGTCCTTGGCAAAGTGTGAAAGTGGAACTTGTAACCTTTTAAAAATCACATCCAGTACCCATTTGTCCTGGGTAATACGAGTCCAATTCCTGTAGAAAAGAGACAGTTTTCCTCCGAGAGGGGCGTCCAGGTAAAGAGGTCCTGAAGCCCAACCGAGAGAGTCAGTGAGTTTTGTTTTCTTTGAGATTGGGATCTGTCTTCTCCCCTTCTAGGTGAAGAAGCAGTCCATTGTCTAGATCTGTACGAGGTCTGGCCTTGACCACGACCTCTGGAGCGTCTATATCTTCCCCTTTGAGGCCTGTCAGACGTGGGAAAGGACCAATTTTTAGAGGGCCAATTCCTGGAAAATCTAGGAGGCTGTACCTGCAAGAAATCTTTTACAGTCTGCATGGACTTTGCCTTTTCTTCCATCTTTTTAATAACTTCCTCAGCCTTAGAACCAAAAAGAACATCATGTTGAACAGGGGCATCTAATAACTTAGCCTTAACCTGTTCAGGCAAACTTTGTTCACGAAGCCAGGCGTGTCTCCTAATCACAGTACCAGAGGCAGCAGCCCTGCAGGAAGCATCCAAGGCATCAAAACCACAATGTAAGCTATGCTTGTTAACCTGTTCAGTAGCATGCAAAACATCCTGAAGTTCCTTATCCTCTGCACAAGCAGGTACGGAAGCAAGCTTTTGCTTTAAAACAGACAAAAGAAATTGCTGGTATTTAAACATATGAAACTGGCAATTTAATGCCCTTACAGATAGGTTAGCAGAAGTATATACCTTTTTGCCCCACCTGTCTAAAGCACGAGAATCCTTCTCAGAGGGAATAGGATTTTTAGAAGTAGCAACCTTAGCAGCCTTAGAACCCTGAGAAATAGTTTCAGGGTCTGCAGAAGGATTTTTAAATAAAAATAAATGAGAGTCAGGAACCCTATAAAATCTGTCAGGCTTAGAAGGAGCAGGAGGCATGGAATCAGGATTCAAAGTATCCTCAGAAAACGCATCATCCACAATGTCCAAAACAGGAGGGAGCGCTAAAGGCCTATGCTGAGGAAGAAGAAGAAATTCTCTAAGCCTCTTTTTGGAAGCAGAATATTCCTGTCCTTCCCAATGAAAATGTTCCCTCATCTCATGCAAGGTTTCCCCAAAAGAAAAATCCTCAGGCGGAGAGGCCGAGGGCAAAGATTCCTCAGCATCCGAATCCTCATAAGGGGGGAAGGAATAGTCCTGATCAGAGGAAGAAACAGAAGAGACAGAGGCCTGGTCAGAAGAATCCAGAGTAACATCCTGTCGAGGCCTTTTCTCAGGAGGGGGGTGAGAACCCCTAATCATTGTAAGCAAGTCTTCAGCCATCCTCAATAATTGCTTTTGTGTCTTGGGAGTGGAGTCAGAAGCAGCTTGAGCTGAAACTTTAGACTTAGATGGGGTCTTTGTCTTTGAAATAGTAACGTGAGTAGGCCTGAAAACCCCCTCAGAAGCCGGTACCTGCACAGCGGTTCCGGACCCATCTGAAGGAGCGACGTCCGAAGGTCCTGCAGCAGTTAAAGTAGTGGGCCTTGATGGCTCCCCATGGGAGTCCGTATCGGCCATCGGTTCAGAAGCGGCGGACGACAGGGGCTGCAAAAGCGCCTCACCGACGACAGCCGAACCGGACGCTGGCTCCAGCTGCAACGAGTCCTGTTTGGACCTCGGAGGCCTGTCTTTATCTTTGCGCTTCTTTTGAACTCCGGTAGTATCAGACGACATTCTGTAATTGAAGAGTCTGCCAAAATAATTTAAAGCCCAGTCGTACCTGCGTTTGATAGTACGAGAGTTGAACCTGGCACAGAACTGACAACAAAAAATGTCGTGGTCAGGGCCTAAGCAAGGTAAACAGTAAGAGTGGAAATCTTTATGAGGTATTTGTTTCCCACACGCTATACAATTACTGACTTTTTCTGACATCGGAGGAACAAGAAAAAGATTCCCCAACGGGGTACTTAGCTTTGAGAAGAGAAGTAACAACTTCGGACCGACAACAACCAAGTATGCTGTTCGAAAATCGCCAACCAACGTTTTGCGAGCTGCTTTCCACCGCACGGCAAGAAAGACTGGAGAAGATGGCGTCGGCTGACGGCTATGTACCAAGGCGTACTGACGTCAGGATACTAGCTTATTCAGCCGACGCCGGACCCAGACTTTGGGATTCTGGCCGACCTCGGGCTGCCTGCTGGCAGGAGCACCCTACAGTTATGACTGCAACTGTGAAACACGAAGAACATCTCACAATATCAACAAGCAACTCAGGGAACTAAAGTCCACCAAAGCCAACTTTGAGACAGAAATCGCCTCCCAAGCTGAAGTAAAACATGTCTTACGGTTATGTACTCAATCTCAAAATGAACACGCAACCTGAACTTAGTTCTCCAGGTGTCCATGGTAGTAAGACAATCTTACCTAGCACAAAATATGGACATGCTCGTAAGAAAATATCTGTGTAGCAAAACAAAGACATGGCATCCAAATCTAGAGAGATCATAGTACCACTATATATATTATTGGTATATTCAGGGTTGAGTATAGCGTACAATGCATCCTTCGGCATGTTCCTGTTGAGGAATTTGCAATAGCTGGAGTGGCCACAGATATCCCTCACTAAAAAGAGTGCAGGGTGCAAGTACGTCCTATGAGGACTTCCTCAAAGCTCTGCCCTTGTATTCGGTCTTGCAGACCACAGAGAAGCAATCTACACCTAACCTACAAGGCTCTCTCTCATCTGGCTCTGATGATCTGCTACAAGTTAACAAAATAAACTGTACTAGAATTACCAAATCTCAGGATCTACACCTAGTCTATGACGTAAACAAAACAGGAGACCTGTATGCATCTCGGATTACTCTTTCTCTGGAATATACTCCCTATTCATGTGAAACAAAAGCTCTTCCCCAAGCCTATTCAAACACAACTTGGACCAATGGAAAGGAAGTTACAAGTTCATCCCTGGCTTATCACCTGTGGCCCTTGTGGGCAGGGGCAGTGTGTACCTGCCGTAAGGCGCAAACATACACCAAAACCATTCTAGCTTGTGGGCACTGACAATTGGGAAAATTGGGGCACGAATGGCTAGGCTTAAAAAAGGTTCCAAGACTGATAACCTAGTAACCTCCTATGATCCTAAGAAGGGCGGAATCAGCATATTAGGAAGGCATGCATAAGAGAGGAATCAACATCACTGATGAAGATAAGGGAAAAGGACCAAGAACTGAGTCTAGGGTTACACCTGTGGTGATGGGCAGATGTGGACAGGGTGTTCTGCCATTTGAGACGGATGTCTATCAGGTTGGGTTAAACCCAAACTAAAAATGAAAGTTTTTACAGGTTAAGGAATACAGTGGAGAAGTTACCTGGAGACCCTACATTTGTTTATACTGGTCCATGAAAGAAAAAAAAAAAACAGAGCAGTGGTTGTGCTATGGACAGGGGAAAAAAGCTGTTTGTGTTCAAGGTAGTTCAGAAGTTGTCTATGAATGCATTTTTCTAAGAAGTTTGAAAGGGGATGGGAATTTGCTACAGCTGTAAGTGTAACACTTTCTGCAAAAGATACATGTATGCTCCCCCCCCCATTGTAGGAGGTACATAATATTCCAGTATCTTAATTAAGATGGACATTGGGTAGGCAATAGTATCAGAATGAAGGAAGTTTACTAACAGCAGTGGAGCCTTTTTTTTTTTTTTAATATAGAAGCTATTGGGATAGGTTTTAGGGTGATGGTACTAGACGGTGAGGGTAGTTTTGAAATTATATATACACACACACATATATATATATATATGTGTATGCATATATATATATATATATATATATATATATATATATATATATATATATATATATATATATATATATATATATATACATATACATTATACATATATATATATATATATATATATATATATATATATATATACATATATATATATATATATATATATATATATATATATACACACACACACACACACATACATATATATATATATATATATATATATATATATATATATATATATACACACACACACACACACACACACACATATATATATATATATATATATATATATATATATATATATATATATATATATATATATACACATACATATATACACACACATATATATATATATATATATATATATATATATATATATACATACATACATATACACACATACATACACACACACACATTATATATATATATATTATATATAAAAATTGTATACACACACACAGTCACTTGCCCTGGTCACAGGCTGCACAATCAAAAGGAATAGTGCTCATCTAGTGGTGAAAATTTTAAGGCAGGCCAAATGAAGGGTATAAGTGCCTCAGTGAAGGAGGCCATGTTGAAATTATTAAAGTCATGGGATACTCTAACAGCTGCTATTACTTATCAGGAAATTCTACCTCTAAGCCATACCAAGCTTTTGGTGTGTGGGTGTGAGTTTTATTTATTTTTTAAAGGGTATTCTGGAACCAGTTTTCAAAGTACAGAAAGGATTCTTGTGCTGTGTGTCGACAGGTAAAGCAAAGCTATCAGACAAGCAAATTAGAATAAAACTGTCTGGATACCCTATGTGGGAGTCTTACTGGGAAGAGAGAGATCAATAATAGAAAGTCTACAAGTTTTGACAGAAAGCAAGTAAATGAAAAATTCTTAATATAAAAGGTCTTTTTTCTAGTAAAAAAACCTGTATCCAGTTCTTATGTAACTAGCAGACAATCTGATAAAGAGAAATGGCTTGGAGAAAATGTTCCCTGAAAGCATTCAAATGTTTCCCAGCTGGGACAGTTATAAAGATAAGGCAAAACCAGACAGCACTTAATAGAATCACAGGCTCTACCTTGTATCTTAGCATGGATAAGCTTTCTCGAGTCTCTCAGGTTCCTATTAAGGGATAACACTTCGTTATCTGAAGATGTATATAGTAGGTTTTAGGGCGAGGGTATGTATATCAGGATTTTCAATAAAACAAAGTTCTGCAAGAGGTGACAACTCTGGTCATCTCTATTTGAGCCTGTAAGAATTAACCTGCTAGACAGTGCATAAACGTAAATAAAGCTGGAACTAGACACAAAGCCGTTACACATAAAAGGTAGCAACAATACAAGAATGATTCTGTCTCTAATTGTTAATGGTCTCTCACAAATAGAAAAAAAGCGAGCAGTGAACTATATTAAAAATGCTGAGTGGAAATAGCTATGCTACAGTAGACACATTTAGAACACATGTTCATAGGTTCATACTAGGCTATCTGCCCTAGGGCATTTATAAGTCTAGCCAGAGTTGTGTGGCTTTCACCACCCCTTAGGCTGAAGAATACTATACCCATTAGTTTGCCGTGCCTCTGTCCAGCAGTGATACAGAGATGATCCCCGGGGTAAACCTACGATCTCCCATCCACTGGTCAAGATTCCCCTTGAACAGAGCCAGCGAGGTGCTCTGTCTCACATGGACCGGGATTCTGTTACACAGCATAGGGAGTCTCTGGGTGATGAATCTGTCCCTCCAGCATGTCCTATTTATATCCGTGTTGAGGTTTAAGTCTCTTGCTCTTGTGGCTCTGGTGCTCTTGTGGCTCTGGTGGATTTGGATTTTTTGATGTGGAGCATGTCCATTAATTCCGGGTTGGACATGGCCTTGTATGTCAGGCACAGGTCACCTCTGAGCAGACGGTATGTGACTGAATAGAGCGGGAGTTTCTTCAGTCGGGCAGCATATGGCATATTTTTGAGCCCCTTTATCCTTTTGGTGAGGAACTTTTGGGGTCTTTCCAATTGCTGCAGGTGTCGGGTAAGATACATTCCGAATGGGGCATTGTACTCAATCATTGGTCTGATAAGTGAAGAGTACAGGGGAACAATGACCTCCCTTGATCTGGATGTGAATCCCTTCATAATCAGGTGGGCAATGTAGAAGGTCCTCCTAACCACTTTGGCAATGAGAGTGTCAAAAGAAAGGTTACCGTCAACTTGGGTCCCCAGGTCCCTGATAACCTCTTCTGTGCTTAATGGATTGCCACCTATGTGGTTACTTGGGGTTACCTTGTTTTTACCAAAGGGTATGACTACACATTTTTTTGGCGTTTAGCTCAAGACCATGGCTCTGGTGCCAGTTATCCGTTTCTATGAGACCTCTCTGAAGGATATCCGTGTCTGATGGATTTTCAACTATGGCGCCCAGTTTGCAGTCATCTGCAAACTTTGTCAGCCACAATCCTCCTATGTTTGTCTGCACTTCTGAAAAGTAGATGCCGAACAACAGGGGGCCCAGGACTGAGCCCTGTGGGACACCGCTTGTGACCGGCTTGGAGTCTGACATGGCACCAGCAACTCTAACCCTGTGGGTTCTGTCCTTGAGCCAGTTTGCAACCCATCTTGTGACATATGGGTTTACATTTAAGCTGGTGAGCTTTTCTACGATACCAGAGTGGGGTAGTGTGTCGAAAGCTTTTGCAAGGTCAAGGTAGGCTGTGTGAACTGCCTTACCCTCATCAACGGCCTTGGTGAGGGTTTCAAAAAAGTCGACCAAGTTCAAGAGGCATGATCTGCCACTGACAAAGCCGAATTGGGTAGGATCCAATGTCTGTAGGTCCCCTATGTCTTTATTTAGGAGTTCCATTATGATCCTCTCCATAGCTTTGCAGACCAGGCTTGTTAAGCTTATGGGGCAGTAATTACCAGGGTCCGTAGAAGCACCGCCTTTGTGGAGTGGGACCACAGTTGCCGTACGCCACTCTTTGGGTACGTATCCTAAGATTAAACAGCAGCCTTATGTGTGGGTTTAGTTCCTCATTGAGTTCATGTAGCACACAGCCGGGGACACCATCCGGTCCCATTGATGCTGTGTTTTTAGCTTTAGAGAGAGCAGCTCTCACCTGGGCATTTGAGATTATTGGGAGGCTACACTCTGCTGGGATAGATATTTCTCCTTTTGGGGGAAATTTTCACTGAACCTGTCTGCCAGTATGTTTGCAATGTCTGTGGGTTCAGTGATTTTTGTATCATTTTGGACTAATTCTGAGCATATCTTGGAGTTTCCACCCAGATTTCTAACATAGCTAAAGAAGGCCTTATGATTGTCTTTTGAGTCCTTGGCGATTTTTCTCTCAAAGTTGGCCTTGGATGATTTTATGAGTGATCGTAGTTTTTTTACTAGTATTGATAAGAGATGTCTTCCCTTTTAGGGATATTGCTCTATCTTGTAGTAGCTTTCTCCTCTTGTTGTAAAGTTTGTTTATGGCTGGGGTCCACCAGATTGGGCGCTTGCCTTTGGTGGAAAGGGTCTTGATTTTATTTGGGATTGCTTGATCCATGCAATCCTGGAGGTGCTCGTAGAAAGCATTTGTAAGGGATTCAGCAGCGTGGGTTCTGGTTTCCAATGGCTCAGGGGCCTTGAAGGATACCACACCAGTCTTAAGAAGTGTGAAGTTGGCTTTTGAGAAGTTCTTCACTGTGGTCTTTTTTGTTGGGGGTGGCGGGTTGTGGTTCTCCAGTGTGATTAGTTTATGGTCTGATCTCTCCAATGAGGGATATACTTCCGGTGTGGAGCATTTTGTCCCCATGTTTGTGATGATCAGGTCTAGTATATTTTCACCTCTTGTGGGAATGGTGACAAGTTGTTCCATAGCATTTGAGTTTATGAACTCCAGGAACCTTTGGGCTAGGGTATTGGGGCTTGAGTAATGTTCCCAGTCTATGTTTGGGTAGTTGAAGTCACCCAATATGATGGTGTTTGGAGAGACATTTATACTCTCCAGTGTCTTCAGGAAGGCTGTGTGGGGTTCCTGAGTTTGAGAGGGTGGCCTGTAACATGCTACAAACTGTAGAGCAGTTTTGCCTATGGTTAATTGCACCTGAATGTTCTCTGATGCTTCGTGAGTTGCCACCAGCCTGGAGGTGTGGGTATCCTTGATGAATATGGATACACCCCCTCCTTTTGTGGTACGGTCTGGGTTTTGGGGCCGGAACGCTTGATACGAGGTAAAACCTGATAGTGCCGGGGTGCTCTCAGGAGCCTTGAACCAGGTTTCAGTCACAGCACAGACATCGATGTTCTCCATACTGAGGAGGGCTTCGAGGGCGTGCATCTTGAGATTTAGACTCCTGGCATTGAGCAGCATTACCCTTAGTTTTTTCCATTAATGTTTTCTAGGGCAGTGGGTTTTGAATTTGAGCCTTGTCTAAAAAAGGCACTATGGGGGTGGCAAGAGCTTTTGCCAATATCTGGAAACCCAGGGGTGACAGGTGCAAGCCGTCCCTTGCGAAGCAGCGTGGCTTGTCAAGCATGTCATTCCAGGCAGACAGACATTGGATCCCCTTAGAATGACACCAGAAATTAAGCCAATTATTAAAACTGATCATTTTGTCTCTGTATTGTGGCATCATTCTTGGTGAAGGTAGGATACTGCTCAGGGTCATACCAGCCTGGGCTACATAATCTGAGAGCTCCTCTATGTCTCTTTTCATGTAGTCCAGGGAGGTACGTCTCAGGTTATTCACACCGGCATGGACAATGACTGAATCATACTTGTACTTGCTGTGGAGTGACCCGAGTGCTTGTGTTATGTGGCGGATTCTAGCGCCCAACAGGCAGCTTACTGTGACCCTCTCCTTGTTCAGTCTGGTGAGTGGGATGTCAGTGTGTCAGACTATGGAGTCACCTATGACAAGTGCGTCTGGCATTGTGTTTGGCCTTAAGGGCTGTGACTCATTTGCACACTGACTTTGTGATCTGTGCGTTGCTTGTGTTATGTCATGAGGTGGCAGTTGTTTGGGTGTCTGCTTTGGAGGCCTCTGCTGTTTTGGTAGATTTTTGATCAATGCCTCCGAGTATGCCTTTGTGCGTTTATGTGTTTGATTTGTAGTTGTGATAGTTCTATGTGAAACTGGGTTTATGGTGTGTGTGGTTACCTTCTCCTGTCTGGTTTTGCCAGTCCTGAGTTGAGAGAGCTCAGCCTCCAGTTTGGCTATATAGTTGCATCTCTTGCATGTATTTGTGTTTTGTGGGAGGAGGAGAGGGTTGTCTGTGTACATGAGGCAATTGTAACATTGCCTCAATATTCCCAGATTCACCAGCTGAGCAGGAGAGGACGCTAGCAACTGACCCTTTGACATGCTAGAAGAAATTAAAAAGTTTGCTGTGTAACTGAGTCAGAAAGGACCTATAGGGAACTGGGTACTCAAGGGGGGTTTTAAGCTAGTGAAGTACTTTGTATAATATAGAAGTGCTTTACCTGACTACAAAATGCTTTAGGAACAAGTGCTGAGCTTTATAGATAGAGAATAGACTGTTTAGATTACAAGTAGCGCAGTTCTAATGGAAAAAATGAAGAGGGAGCCAGAAATAGTTTAACCAGCGCTGCCCAATGGTGCTCTAGTGGCAACTCCGCGCTAAATGCAGAAAAGGCAATAAGTCAGTAGTACAGGCTAGCACACTTTAGTGGGCAGCCAAACAATTAAATTAAACAGCAAACAAACACTTTTCAACTTGAATTAGACTAATTTCGACTAAAATGTACTTTAAGTGCAGATAATGAAAAATGCAGTAAATAACTATGAAAACAGTTAAAGCTTGCTCTAGGTAAGCAGTAGAAGGTAAAACAAATATAAAAAAACAGCAGGATACTTAATCAGGAAAGCAGTCGCTTTTTTTTCAGTTCTCTGTAGCCAGGAAGACTGAACAGGACCACGTGGAGCTGTGTCTGAGCAATATGTGAACTTGCTGAAGGATTTCAGAAGTTTTATTCAGCAGAATACTTGGTGAAAGAGGGGAGTACTTACATTAAATTGCAAGAGGAGCTCCAATAGTAATAAGAGGGGGGGGGGTAAATTTAAACAAAGATGATTTTCTAAAGAAATTTATGAAAATATTTAGCATGGTAGATGTGAATTCATTACTAGGAACCGAGTGAATTTACGTAGTATTCTGCACGATACAAAAACTGGGCTAGGCAATTTACATTTCACCAAACATGTGCATTTAATTGATGGCCTTGATATACACTCAACTACTTCAGATCATGTGCCAATAACTAAAATAAAAACAGAGTAATGAAATAAAAAAAAGAGACTTCTGCACCCAACTGCAGTCTTGCCCCTCACAGATAATAAAGAGCTGAAGTATTTTAATTGCCATCCACAACTTATCCTCTGGGTGATAAAAATATGCTTGACCAGTGTAAAAATAAAGGGTCTAAAAACATTTTAAGTACATGTATTTTGATATTATCCATATGACAGAGCTTCAATTTTCATATTTTGTTTAGGTCTCTTCCCACATATCCTTACCTGCCACACTGGTTTCATTTTTAATCCATATTCTTAAAAAGCTTCATTCTTATGATCAGCCTAAACCAATTCATATGTGGGTACAATGCTCTTGCTTTTGTTTTACCTTCATTAATTTTGTATCCCCAAAAGGTTTGACATTGTCACAGTATGTTCCGCAGCACTGTAAATGTCCCTTTCTGGTTTCGTCGGGTATAAAATAATGCCATCTGCAAATAAAGCCAGCTTTTCTGGACTACCACACAAATTATATCCTTGAATTTCAGAGTATCTGATCTTTGCCAGAGGTTCTACATACAATGCAAATAAGGGAGAGTAACACCCCTGCCTGGTTCCTCTACTCAATTAGAGATCAGAGAGGACCCCACCCACTTAAATTTTCACCTTTGATCCTGCATACATCTTCCTAATCAACCACGTAAATTTTATAAGGGAATGCAAATGCTTCCACTGCTCTGCTCATAAAATCCCAGCATACTCTATCAAATACTTTCTCTGCATCAAGACCCACCACTAACAAGGGTATTTTCTTACATTCTGCTTCCCTCTGTATTATCACCATTTTGTTTATATGGTCAAATATTTGCCCTCCACCCACAAAACCACACTGATCCATACCCATTTTTAGCATTACTTATGTCATTCTTTTATCCATTACAGACAAAACATTTACAATCATGATTTAGTATTGAAATGGGTCTGTGTGATGGATTTTACTCTCGAGTCAGTACAGCTTTCTTCCAGGTTGTGGGTACTTCTCTTTACTATTAGAGCATCTAGATCTGTTTTTTTTTTCCTCTAGCTTCCAAACTTACACAGGAATACCATCTATTCCAGGGGACTTCCCATTTTTGTCTCATCTCCTCCTATCCTGTTAGGAATAGAGTCTCGTCTCCTCTCCCTCTAGCCTTTGCACATTTCATTTTTCCATAAACATTTCCATTTGTACTTTTTCTTTAGTCACCATTTATAAAAGGCTTTGTACCATTACAAGCAATAATCTTAAATGCTTCATGGAAGATTAGTCAAATCTGCTCCTTTTCTTACTTATTCTGTGACTTGCACAGTTTTTTTCTTGGAGAAAAAAAAGAGACCTTCAAACAATACGGACTCGTGTACTTATTCAAGCAGCGAGCACAGCTGCAATGCTTTCGCCCATTTCAAAGACCCAGCTACTGTGTACAGCACACATAGTTTGACTGTTATGAATGTCCGAAAACGTTTCCCAAATTAAAAAAAGGACCACATAATATTGCAACAGAGGCCAATCTGTCAAGCAGAACAAAAATTACAAGTTTAATCTAAAACCAAAGAGCATATAAAAAGGACCACATAATATTGCAACAGAGGCCAATCTGTCAAGCAGAACAAAAATTACAAGTTTAATCTAAAACCAAAGAGCATATAAAAACAAACTTCAGTTCATAAAAAGAGTTTTATTAAAATATAAAACAAGCACCATTAGCTTGGTTAAAGGCTTCCAGGGGTAAACAATCAACATATTTTGCTTTACAAGTTACTTACAACCCATACAAATAGGCTGCTTTAACTATTCCACAACACAATACCCCACAGCAATTACAAATTTAAAGAGCACAAAGGTTTCTGTAAAACACAATGACACTACCTAGGGTGGAATTAAAGTACTTACCACACACACACACACACACACACACACACACACACACACACACACACACACACACACACACACACACACACACACACACACACACACACACACACACACACACACACACACACACACACACACACAGCTCTTATAACCTTTTCCTGAAATTCCTACTTCTCTCACCAATATAAAATTAGGTTGCATGAACACCTCAGAGCATAAACAACCATTTCCCAATCACAAATGTATATTTCTGTAGTTGTGAATGACTTACCATTCATTCACATTCAAAACTGGCCACACCTACTAGAGACAATCATAAGGCCTTCTTCACATAAGTCAATAATCTCAAAAGTTAGCACCCAGATCTGTTCAGAACTGGGGGTCAAGGACACCACACATACAAGTGCCGTAGATATAGCAAACTCGCTGGCCAACAGATCGGCAAAAAAATTCACCCCTCTGCCCCCCCCCCCCCCCAGCAATACATCAGGGCATTCCCAGTACTTGCCCCCTTATATCTAGGGATCAGCTCATCATCTCTCTCAAAGACAAAAACAGCCTCCATGAGACCAGATAATATCCCAGGCTGCATCCTACATGAACTCAGGAAGGAACTTGCAACTTTAGGCGCCCATTCAACCAAAGCCAGAGTACTGATTTTATCCCAACCGAGTGGAGGACAGCCACTGTCAACCTTTACACAAAGGTGGAGCAACAACTGATCTGGAAAATTATAGACCATCAGCCTAACTAGCCTGATCTGCAAGGCCATGGAATGGATTATCATGGACCTCATTAATAAGGACATTAGCAATCTCCAAACACTTGACTCCACACAGTGAGGCTTTGTCAAGGGGAGGTCATGTCTTAAATTTTGTCAACTTCTTTGAGGCAGTCGCCAAAGCCATGGATGAGGGGAAGACAGTGCATGCCACCTACCTTGACCTAGCCAAAGCCTTAAAAACACTATTCCCCACTTGGGCAGGATAGATAAACTCAACTAGGCATCAAACCATAGGTTACCACATGGGTAGCCAAGTGGCTCACTGAGCCCACCTAGTCAAAATAGATGAAGCCACATTAAGCAGTAGACCCATATTGAGTGGCATACCCCAGGGTTCAGCCTCAAGGCCTCTTATTTCGGATATACATTTGAGGTACAGGTCAAAACCAGTGGGCTATGGCTGACCAGGTTTGCAGATGACTGCAAGTTGGGAGCAGTCATCAGTTCCCCTACTGACATGGCCATCCTCCAAGAGGGTCTCACCCAAACAAAATGACTGGTGTCAGAAACATGGCCTCAAGCCAAATACAAAAAAAATGCATCATCATCTCCTTTGGGAAGAGAGATGTCCCCACAAATTATCACATTAATAACAAAATTCTAAGCACACAGTCAGTCGTGAGGGATTTGGGCACCCAGACTGATTAGCAGCCTGATTTCCGTCCACCATGTTGCTTCCATTGCACAGAAAGCTGTTTACATAGCCCACTTCATAAGTAAGGGCATCTCATCCAGGGACAAGCATACAAGTATGACACCCCATTCAGCATGTACCTTCCAAAGCACAGGCAGCAGCTTGAGAAACCACAGGAGGTTCCAAACCAGGAGAATCCAGGGCTTCAAAAGTCTACCATACACAGACAGAATAAAAGCTATATCCCTCTACTCTTTCACAGACTCCTCAGAGGTGACCTCTGGCATACAAGGTGATCTCTGACCCCACCATGACAGGACTGCTGCATAGCCACAAGTCAAGCTCCACTCGAGTAACCCGCACATGCAGCCTCAGCCTGGTCTGACAGCAACAGGACTTACTGGCGGGACAGATTTGTGTCCCAGAGACTCCCGCATGTATGAAATAGACACACTCTCCATATCAAGCAGAGTACCTAGTTACCCCTTTTTAAGCACAATCTGGATAACTGGATGGGAAATAGAAAATACATCCCTGGGATGCCACCCGTGTCCCTGCTAACAGGGGCATTGGGGGCCAATTCGTCTATGCATGGACTAAACTCTTGGCTAGGCTTATAAGGGCCTCAGGGCCAATAGCCTAGTAACTTCCTATGATCCTTTAACTGTGTGCAGTGGGCTTAAGATTTATTTTAACCTTTAAAATAAAATCTTGAATCCTACCAAACCCTTTACAGAAAAGTGTGATATAATAATAACTACACAACAGCAGGATCATGCAGCACTTCACACTCAAATCAGCAGGGTGTTAAACATGGTTTTCAATACCTTAGGACGGTCACCTGAAGGATTTAAGATTTGATCAGGCTAATAACCCCCCCCCCCCCCCAAAAAAAAAAAAAAAAAAAAAAAGCATGCGGGCAGACACACACACATTGCATAAATGAATACAAATCTTGCTTATTAACAAATCAGATTATGAAGATTGCCAAGAATGGCAGCTGTCTTAGGACCATGAACATTTTAGGGACAGTTATCAGGCTAGTATTCCTCAACACATACTCGAGGCTGCATACATGCCTACATCTATAAAAACAACACACACAAATTCATTTAAAATACAATTTTTGCAACATATGACTGCCAACTGCTCTGACAGGCTTTGACTTCAAGAGTGCACACAAATTCTCTTACTTCAGGTCTCAAAGGTTAATATCAGAAATTATTCATCACTTCAAGGTATCCTACTGAATTTACAGGGGTGAGGCAAGACATTTCTGTCTGCATTACCATTCATAATTGCTGGGGGGGGGGGCATACCTTTGTCTGCCATAACATCCCACCCACCATAATCAAGACTGAATACATGTCCATTTTCAGCAGAGGCCCAAGGAGAAAAGCTCCAAAAGGGGGCTACACAAACCACCTTTACATAACACAAATTATACACAATTTACAGACACTGTTAAGGAGTACAAATTATACACAATTTACAGACACTGTTGAGGAGTACAAGTTATACTACCTCACAAACTTAAAATACAGCTTAACAATTAAAACATTGAATAGTTCCATTTTCAAAAAAGCATTGTTACATTAGTAAGACTAAAAATATTTAGGTCAGCAAGGACATAACGACCGAGATTTGAAATACTGCTCGAGAGTTTTCTTGAATTGAGATAAGGTAGTGAGTTCCAAGTTTTGCCTGAGTTGGCAAACAGGGAGTATCCGGCTAAATTGTTGGATTTGATAGTTTGTAATACCAGTCTATTAGATGAGCGAAGTGGTCCGAGGTTGGAGTGGGAATAAATGTGTTTCAGTGCAGGTGCATTTTCAGGTTGGTTAAGTATTTTATGAGCCACAATACTAGGTTTTTACAGTGATGTGTTCTATAGGGCAGGCCAGTGGCAAATCTAGCGATGTTATTAGAGCAGCTAGAGAGTTTAAGTTCAGTTTTGTTTAAACTGGCAAGTAGAGGGGAAACATAGCAGAGGGTAGAGAGTAGATGGAAGCAGGCAATAGCAGTCCTAGCAGGTGGGGTTAGGAATGGCTTTACCCAATATAGCGAGCCACGTTTTTTTAATGGTTTTGATAAATTTGATGTGCAGGGCAACAAAACTGAGATAGTCTACAATAGCTCCTAGGAGTTCCATGTGGGCATCTGGGGAGATTATGGTACCATTATTAGACTTAATGGAGAGAAACACCGGGAATCTTTGGGTGGGGGAGAAAAGCAGCTTTGTTTTGTTGGCATCTAGAATCAGACAGCGATCAGCAATACAATTTTCAACTAAGTTAAAAGTACTCGAGAGTAATTGTCTGCAGTTCTGTTTGGGAAGTGGCAATGCAGATCAATGTGGTCAACTGCATATTGAATGCAGTTAGCTTTTGGGATGACAATGTGGAGGTCATATTACATATATAAAATATATACACACACACTATATATATATTATATATATATATATATATATATATATATATATATATATATATATATATATATATACACACACACACACACACACACACACATACACACACACTTTCGACAAACAGATCGAACCTACAGTGCACTTTTGCATAAACAGTTACCGAAGCACATTACAGTGGGGAAAAGGAAATGTATCCTTTTCCCCACTGTAATGTGCTTTGGTAACTGTTTATGCGAAAGTGCACTGTCGTAAGTGGGTTCAATCGGTTTGTCAAAAAAAAGAAGTGTATTTACATTTTACAATATACTTAAGGCATTATCTACTGTATTCTCTAACAAGTTGGTATGCTGTAAAGTAGCTTGGCAGCAAGGAACCCCCCCCCCCATTTCTTAATAGACTGCCCGTTTCAAACTTATGTCTATTACATGCTAGACTCTGGCCTGTGTTAAGATTACCAAGCCCGTTTTAAGTTATTTCTTACCCGATAGTACTACATAACAAAACCTCTTACTATGAACAATACATAGCCTTATTCTGTTAGAGGTTTTATAGTGATTGTGCTAGACTCTGGGCTTAGCTCAACCCACTCCATTCGCCCTCACTTCGCTCACCACCTACCCCCCACACACACACATTTCCTTCATTGCCAACTACTTTGCACCTCCCACAACATAACCATCCCCCTCCTGTTTTTCACTCCATAAACTATACCTCAACCCACTTGCTGCTACAACAAAATATTCTAACTTCACCCCTCTACTGGTACTAGCTGGTATACACTTATCCACCATCTAACAGACCAAAAAACTGTGCTTGTGTGTATTTTATTAACCAATAACACCCTACAATATGTACTCTTCCAAGAGTAAAATCTATGCATTTCTATCTACATCCATCCTATTACTGCCTGTCCTACTCCTCCTCCTTATACTCACACCACTTAACATCCACTTACACCCCAAACATATCTCCCATACAAACCCAAATTGCTGTAGCCATATAAATAATCTCCAAACCTTCAGCATTTTTCCACCTATCTTCTCATTAAATACTCCCTTACCAAAAATACACTTACCTAAACACCCAACACAAAACCAAATACTACACCCCCACTGCCAATATGCTCAAACTCATCTACCTCCACAAAAACACTTAGCTGGAGACATTCATCCCAACCCTTGTCCAGCAACACTCCCCTGCTAGCCCTCCAAACCCCAAAGTTAATCTCCCAAACGAGCAGCTTTCCTTCTAGTCAATAAACACTAGGAGTATTCTGAACAAAGTGAACTACATGCTTGGATCTCCCACCAAACTCCTGATAACCAGGTTTCAGTCAGAACAAGGATGAAATCCCAACACCAAGACAGTGATCCTTCCCTCCGTCTATAGCATACACAGTCTTTTAAATCGACCAAAAAGGAAAGGCAGAGGCGTTGCTATCCTACACTCCAACCACCTTACCATTTCTAACTCTACTTTTACATCCCAAGCCTTCTCCCCAGCCGGAATGTTATCTGTAAACCTAAATATTAATAGCCATTCCACTATCACCATTGTAACAATTTACATTCCACCAGGTGATATCCCCCTACTGGAAAATATGCTTGCTCATATCTCCCAACACATCCCAAATGAAACTATCATTTTTGTGGATGTCAACATTAACTGGCTCCCTCTCCTTTCAGAACTCCTCGCACCTTAATCTCTACAGCTTTACTCAACTCATCTCCGATCCCACTTATTTCAATAACTCCCATACAGCCTCATCTGTCCTTGACTGGATTCTTGTCTCTCACCCCTTCCAAATACCATAGCCCTGAAATGCTATCAAATTCCCTAAGCAATCATTGTCCAGTTAAAATACTAAGATACACATCCCATCAAGCTAAACCTAAAGGGTTTATCAAACACAGACAACTAAAACTTTAATCTTTAATCCTGAAACGTTCAAATCTTTACTATCAAAAGTAAACAAGAATCCCTTAAAACTACTCCCTTTGGATGAAGCCGTCTACTTTAACTCCACTTTCCTTACTATTTTAAAGGATGTGGCACCCCTTAGAAAAGCCTGCATAAAGTCTAACATAGCCCCATGGCTGACCGCAAACACACACGCACTACTAAAAAATAAAGACATAACATGGAAAATTTGGACTAAAACTAATCAACCAGACCTCCAGAAATATAAAGAACTTAGAAATCTTGCCAAAAGTCACAAAAATAAGAAAAACTTCTATAATAATCCAGCTTCTACCTTCAAATCTAACCCTAAAAAGTTCTGGCACTACACCTAGGTACGCAAGCCTCCCCTAACCCTCATCTTGACAAAACACATGAGGAAACTGCCTCCATATTTAAACTACTTTACTGAGCCAATATCCAAATTACTAAATCAAGACACAAGCCATCCCACTAACAATAGACCCAATAGCTCAAATTCTTCCATCAGTTGTAACCTTCTCCCTCAAACCAGACTCCACTAACTATACTAAAACTATCCAAATTAAAACCTTGCTCTACATCTGTAGACAACATTCCCTCCGCATTCCTTCAGGTTGCTGGTGATGTTCTTGCTTTCCCAGTTTCTAGTCTAATAAACCACTATTACATAATCCACAGTCCCTTCCATCTGGAAGCAATGTTACACCCTTCCAATACACAAAGGAGGAAACTCCACAGATATAACTAACTTTAGACCCATAGCCATACTCTCACCACTTTCCAAAATTCTGGAAAAAATGTATACGCAATCTTGCACTACCTCCTGCAAGAAAATCTACTCACACCTACCCAACATGGCTTTCGTCCCATGCACAGCACTACAACAGCTCCCCTGTCTTTCCTAAACTCTATCACTAGCTAGAGGCAGTAACAAACTTATTTTCCCGTCTCTTCATTGAGCTCTCTAGAGCCTTTGCTACAGTCTCTCAAACAACTTCTCCTTAAACTAGCAAACTTACACTTCTCTCCATCCACCATATCTTGGTTTAACAGCTATCTCTCTGATAAGACTCCAGTCAAATGGCTCTCAGTTTTCTCTCCTTTTCTTCCTGTTAAGAGAGGTGTTCCACAAGGCTCCATCCTTGGGCCCCTTCTTTTTAACAGCTTTACCAACCTTCTCTACTCTTCCCGTCTTGGATCCTCACTGATACAATACGCAGATGAATCTACACTTAACACTTTTGATGAATCACCAACTCAACTGAAATCAGACAGTCCTCTTAGCCAGTTTATCTGAAAACCAACTCATCCTTAATCCAAAGTAAACCAAATTACTACGCTTTCTCCCTAAAAACCTTAACCACAAAGTCTTTTTTCGCCATACTGTCACAAAATACTCCGAGATGGACACCAGTACAAGACTCTTAGACTAACCTTAGATTTACACGTCAATAACTGTATCCGAAAAACATCTCAAGCTAGGTCCCCTCTGCAGAAACAAAAAATATCTTACCCAAACAGCAAAACTAACCCTTTCAAATGCCTACCTCTTACCCACTACAGCTCCCAAATTCTCATCAGCCTCAACACTGGACTACTAAACAAGTTAGAAACAACTTATAACAGAATTGCCAGATTTGCTGCCTAAAATTCTTACAAACCCCATTACTCTCTCTCAATAAACTAACTAAATTGAGTAGAATTACCTAACCTGCTCCTGTATAGATCATTTTCAGATTATTCATTCCATTCTCTACAAACCCTCTCTGTCCAACTATTTCATTCCATTCTCTACAAACCCTCTCTGTCTAACTATCTCATCGCTAATTTCTCATTATCGACCCACTAGATTATTCCGCAATTCTGAACAAGGCCTACTAAAAATCTACAAACCAAGGACCAAAATGGGGTCACCTAGTCTATAGCTTTAACCCTTCCAAGGCCTTGAATAGCCTACCACTAGATACAAGATCCCTTGAACATCCAATCAATTCAAAACAGCTACAAAAAAAATACCTTCATGAAAAATGGACTTGCCAATGTAATTATCCCCCTGTAAAAGCTCCCCTATAACTTTCTACTTCTCTTCCTTTTCCTTCCCTTCAATAAAACAAACTTACTACTTAATCTTCTCTTCTTGGTACATCACTGTACAAACGTAAATAGTAAAATATTTCAGCTATGTAACTATTGCACTATTATGTATACAACATGTAATCATGAATGTATCCCTCTGATGAATGTATTTCACTTGCCATAGTTTAATGTATGACACTGTAATGCAATAATGTGTGGTACTGATGAATGCAATGTGCGGCACTGTAATGCAGTTATCTGTGGTACTGATAAATGTATTTCTATATGTATTTAATATGTAAAATTTATATTTTCTGTTGGAGCTTCTCTCCTAGGGCCTCCGCTGAAAATGGGCATTTGTAGCCCAGTTGGACAACAATGTCAACAAATATAAAATAAATACACACAAACTTAGCTGTCATTGCTCAGAAAGACAAATAACTGCTATTATATATGTTACAATATGTGATATTTTAACCATTTTCATTCATGACCAACGCTCACAGAGCTACCAAGAAAAAGGCATTCATGACCCACGCTACCAAGACAATGGCCAGAAGCCAAGAACCCCTTCAACGAAACGAGAGCTTTAAAAGCCGATAAGCATGTCAACTTGCTGCCACTCTGCTTTTTCCTTTACACAGTTTTTTTTTTTTTTTTTTACAACTTTCAAAACGATTTTAAAAATTTTCAACTATTAAAAGTTCCACTGTGATATGAAAGCTTAACAGGAAAAGGCCACAGAAATACCTCACAAAGAGGATTACCGGCCTCAAACAGATGCCCTACGGAGACGTCTCAAAAAACTCCAGCTTTGTCGCATATCACCTACTCAGAGGTGATCTTTGCCTAACATACTAAGCTATGTCAAACCCAGAGCTGTTGGACATGCTCCAGTTAAAGTCCCAATCCCTCCGAGCTACATACTCTAGGGACCAAAACCTTGTGACCACAATAAACAGAACATGCCGGAGGGATAGATTCCTGTCCCAGAGACTTCCAATACTCTGTAATTTAATCACCTATCTATATCAAACAAAGCTCTTCATTAGCAAAAAAAATCTTGACGATTGGATGGGAAATAAGAAATTCACCCCAGGGATCACTTCGGTGGGTCTGCTTAACAGTGGCACAGGAAAATAATTTTCTTGGGTGGCAAAAGCCAGGGTACCTTTTTGGATGAGCTTGTATAGGCCCTAGGGCTGATAGCCTAGTACCTACCTAAGAACAGAACTGTAAGTGGCTGAGCATAACTAGCACCTTCCTTATGCCAAAAAAGTAATCAAAATTGCTGCCCCACCTCAAATACTGGAACACAATCCCAGCTTTCTTCATACTACAAAATAACTGCACATAAAAAGAATCCTGGGGATTTTCTGTCAATCTTAAACTTTATAACTGAGCTCTCTGCACCACATTCTTCTGCATGATGCCCATACTATCAAGACAACTTGTAACCAGTAAATAAGTTGTTAAAGCTGTTCTTCTCAATGCACTTCTTTTAGCACACCATCTCAGGCACTGTTCAGCTTTTGCGTCCTTGTTCACCTTCATAATCAAACCACACAAAATACATAATATTTGGTAGCCTTGGATCAAAACTAGTTAACTGTTAAAATTTTCAGTACTATATTCAATCCTCCCATAAAGCATGCCCCTCTAAAAGAAAGAGACCAGTTCAGAGTTGTATGCAATTGGCTCATATCACATACAAAGGAATATGGTGCAACAAAGTTGCACGTTTAATATTATTTATTGACATTTGTTAACCGGGTTAGTCCAACTGGGATTTTGTCCCATTGTTAGTGGAGACCAGAGAAGAAAAGCTCCAGATAGTACAATAAAACATTACAGTAGTAGACAAGCACAGCTAACAGAATAGAAATAAAACTAGCATTACAGTAATAAACAATAGAAAAAGCAACACTAACAGTTAAGTGACACCAAAAACATTTTTTTTTCTCTCTCAAGATACTAAGTAACTGTACTTAGTGGGGAAGAGTGTGACAAGGATCAGCTGAGAGCGATTCCAATGTGGGGGGAGGAGAGAACTATGTAGGGTCATAGCAGGGGCATAACACTGCTGTAAATAAACATATTAGTTGCTCAGATTCTGAACAAACCGTCTATACTAAACCAACTAATCACTTAAAGGAAAGCATTACCTTTAATGAAACATTTTCTCCCTACATTATTACATATGTGCAGTTTACTGCCCATAAACCTTTCAATGAGTTTCACTTTGTTTACTTCTGGTTTCCTCCCGTCACAGATCACTAATTCTCTATAGAGGTTTTACAATTCAACACTAATGGTATTAAACACTGGTCCTGTACATATTTCCAAGTGGTGAATGTTTGCTTTTATCATAAACTGTACACAATAGCAACAGACATTGGAGATCAATGTAGGGACCATCATAAAAAAATGCACAACAACAAATGTACTTTGTGCAACAGCTGAGAAGTTAACCTCCCACAGGAACGGTTGATTTAGTTCTATACAGCAGTCATTGAGTCTGCTTTCAGCTCATCTGTACAATGGTTTCGATCTCTGTCTAATCATGACAAAAATAGGTTATATCGAATAGTCAGGTCTGCTGAAAATATCACTGGTGCTAGTTTACCTTCCATACAAGAGTTTTACTATTCCAGAGTCATGAAAAGGGCAGGGAAAAATGGTCACGAACCCTTCACATCCAGGCCATCTTTTTGAACTATCAGTCAAGCATTATATATTAATATGCACCAAAACAAGCAGATATGAAAACAGCTTTCCCCCACAGTCCATCAAATTCATAAACAGTTAACTCAGCTTATTTTCCTGGGGTATTGTTTTTCCAATGCCTCAGAGGATTCTGCAGTACTATTTACATACTGTTAAGACTGGTTTGTTTATTTCAGTATTTCTTGCACACACACACGCACACATATATATATATATATATAATTTTA
>NC_056737.1:1931156204-1931234558 GCF_019279795.1 Protopterus annectens | reverse complement strand
TGACTGAGTAAAGCTGGAGTTTGTGACGGTCTGTGTAAGGCATCTGTTTGAGGCCAGTAATCCTCTTTGTGAGGTATTTTTGCGGCCTTTCCAGTTGTTGTAGAGGTCTTGTGAGGTACATACCAAAAGGGGCGTTGTACTCGATAATGGATCTAATGAGTGATGATTAGAGGGGAACAATGACCTCTTTTTTTCTAGATGAGAAACCTTTTGTGATGAGGTGTGCCATATAGGAGGATTTCCTGACCACTTCGGCGATGTGATTATCAAAGAAGAGACTACTATCCACCTGTGTCCCAAGGTCTCCTCACACTTTCGGTGTTAAGTAGACTACCACCTATGTGGTAGTTCATAGGTACACAATTTTTACCAAAGGGGATGACAATGCACTTTTTGGCATTTAGCTTGAGACCATGTCTTTGACACCAGGCATCCGTCTCAGTGAGGACCTTTTGTAGATGTCCACATAGTTAGGAGTTTCAATTATGGCTCCTAGTTTGCAGTCATCTGCGAATTTAGTTAGCCAAAGACCTTCTGTGTTAGCCTGTACTTCAGAGAAGTAGATACCAAACAGGAGAGAACCCAGGAATGAACCCTGTGGTACTCCACTAGTCACTGGTCTGAAGTCTGATTTAGAGTCTGCTACTTTCACAGTGTGGGTTCTGTCCGTAAGCCAGATGGCAACCCATCTTGTGACATAGGGATTTATACATAGTTTAGTGAGTTTATCTATAATTCCAGAGTGGGGGATGGTGTCAAACACCTTGGCAAGATCTAGATAGGCTGTGTGAGGGGCAGCGCCCCTTTTAGAATGTACCTCATAAGATATCTACAGCAGCTGGAAAGGCCACAGAATACCTCACAAAGAGGATTACTGGCCTCAAACAGATGCTCTACACTGACCGTCTCAAAAAAAACCCCAGTTTTACTCTGTAGCATATCACGTTCTCAGAGAAGATATCTGCCCAACACAAAGCTATGTTAAATTCAGAGCTGTTGGACATGCTACACCTAAAGAAATCCCAATCCTTCCGAGCTACACACTCTAGGGACCTAAACCTTGTCACCACAATAAACAGGACATGCTGGAGGAATAGATTCTTGTCCCAGAAACTTCCCATACTCTAGAACAAGCTACCCACCTATGTCAAGCAAAGTTCCTCATTAGCACTCAAGGAAGTAATCTTGATGAGTGGATGGGAAATAGAACATACACACTGGGGATCACTTCTGTAGCTCTGCTTGACAGGGGCACAGGAAATTAACTTTCTTGGGTGACATAAGCCAGGGAACCTTGTTGGCTGGCCGATAACCTAGCACCTACCTATGAACCTAAATGATTTTAAGGCTGAAACACAACCCTGTCATAAGCAATTTCCAATACTTAATGGATTGGTCACAGAAACACAAATTTTATGAGGAACACACTAAAAATATGAAAGATTTGGACATTGTGCGAGTTTCTGAACAGTAAGTATGGCTAGCAACTCTTAACATTCAGCCAAGACTTTACGAGTGTGTTTGGGGGAGAGGAAGACGTGAGGGAACACAACTAAAAAACATACACAAAATTACGCTCTTAAAGCTTTATAACTTATTGAACTTGCAAGGGACGTTGTTTAAAAGCTCTCTCAAAAAGCAACTTACTGTTTACACAATTCAAATTGAATAAATAACGTTAAGAAAGATCTTTCAATATCTACAGAACAGAAGGTGTAGCCAGGCATATTACTTGTACATTAAAGTGTAAATTTTTCTCTGCAAACAAACAAGTTTTTTTATGCTATATCAGGTCTAGAACTGTCTAAGCTAATGCTTTCAACAGATGCATAACTTGATTGCAAACAGCACTTCGAACTAAAAACATCATCTTTAATAGTTTTAGAAGGAAACTCTGAAATTATTACGTACATTTTATTAACTGTACGAGAACAACATTTTGAAATTCATGTTTATTGCCAGGTGGCTGGGGGAGAAGCAGTAGAGTTGGAGTACAAAATGCAATTTTCTGGCTACACTCACTCCTGCACAAGAGTCAAGAAACAAAAACTATGGCGAGGAAACAAGGTGAACAAACTGAAAAGAAAACCCAAAAATCTAAAGCAGTAGTACATATTACTATCATTTGAAGCTGCACAATTACTGGTGATATCCTCACATTATTTACCTATCGGCCTAACTAGTAAATGCGGAGGACGCACAACAAACCCGCGTTAATTCTTTCAAGTAAAATACAATTACATTATATACACACAAAATCCCCCCGAGAATATGACTAAGAACCTACTTCAACGACATTACCAAACAATACATCAAAATACAAAACTCATTTACAGCACTACTATGACCCCTTACACTTCAATGAATTAAAAAAGATTAAATAACTAAAGGGTCGATAAATATCAATTTGATTCCCTCCAGACTCACCGCGGTCGTAGCCAGGCTATGCATTTCCTTCCACCACAAATAATTTAACTAAGGCCAAACAATCCAAATACAAAACAAAAAATGAATACAAACTACTCCAACTTAAACACCGCCAACCCATCAGAAAAAGTAGCCTTTAACCTTTCACCCAACAGAATATCATCTTATAATTTTAAAATGGAGGATATACATGCATTCCATCGCAGACTTGAACATCTAAAAATACAAAAAAAATAATATTAAGCATATAATACATAAAATAATTAAAACAATATGTAAAACTATGTTGGACAAACGGAAATGGAATGCTGCAACCTCCCACCTTTAACCCCGTGTTACCGGAAAAATAGGTACGTTTTACATATTATTTTTGCTGACTAAATATTATTGCTGAGTTTATTTTCCCTTCTATGTTAAAGTATTAATTACCAATTTTTAATATAAAGATATATGTACTGATAATGAACATGGTCATGTAGTATAGACGTCTCGCTCTCCATTGTTTATGTTTCGGAACGTCAATTCTCGCGACGTTAGCCTAAAATTTGGGGTTCCCGCCGCGCACGAGTACTGTAGAGGCGGAGCTTTGGTCGAGACCGGGTCTGCATTCTTGTAATGTTTTTGTCAGAGAGGGTCAGGGACGGTGTATTAATGTGGGTGTTGTGTCTGGTAGGTGGATTGTCATAGTAAGACCATTGTGGGTAGGAGTTTAGCTTGATGACAGAAATCGCAGAGAAAGTCGGAAGGAGTAAGAACAGGTGTCTTCTATTCTAACACAGTTCCACTTTTATATTGACCTAGTGGCGGGAATAGTTTGTGGGAGCCTTACAGGACACAGAAAACGTTCTGTTCTGATGAGAGTTTTTCTACATGGATCTCTGAGAATATTGCCAAGTTGTTTACCTCTTGGGTGAGGAGGGCCTGAGACTTGCCGGGGAGACAAGGTTTGTATTCAATTATTTTTTTTTCTCTCCGAATGTGTAGTGGCTGTAATGTCGTGGAAGGAACTGACTCCGTTCTTCTTATATTAAGGCATAGTGTAGCTTATTGAAGTTATTGTTTTTATTTCAGCACTCTGTAGATGTTTGGAAACTATTGATGTGCTGTGTTGCTTACTTGAGAAGGATCTTGGTTTGTTTATTTACTGGAGTTGAGGGGAGGGGCAGAGTAAAATTTGCGTGTATGAAATGAAGTAGGAATCAGACTTATAATTCTTTAGGGTGCTGTTGTACGGTCTCCTCGTGTGACATGTCCTGTGAATGAAGGGATGGCCTGGACTGCTAATTCAGAAAGGCTTGGTGTTACGCTTGGATTGGGAAAATGGATATTTGTGCGTTGCATTCACAGGATAGTTGATCTTTGTAACTGGCAACACTTTTTAACCATTTTCATTTTGCGTTTTATCAGAGCATCTTGTAGTTCCTATTCCTCATTTTGATAGCTTAATATTGTGAATTATGACAGTATTTTTGTCTTTATTTTCATTAATTTGTTTTATGGCTATAATCGATCCTAGCTAAGGTTGTAAAAGGGGATATTCACTTTAGTAGAAGTGCAGATTAAATTCGGAAATGTATTCAAACTGAATATATGCAGAGAAGTAACAAAGATGTGAGAATAAATGTGTAAGTTTATGTACAGGTGCAGTACGTCTAATTGACTCGGCATTAATGTGATGTTTACAGTGAATGTAAAGTAAAGATGTGGGAAGTATATAAACTGTTGTAGTACATACACGTTAGGTCTGTCATTTAATGCGATCTGTTTGCAACGTGTACAAAATAGATTTCTAGAATTTTTGGTGCTAGAACAGTGAAGGTATAGTCACTCAAGTAAAGTTTTGTAAATGGTGTGTGAATATCCGTGCTTGTTTTTAACACAGTTCTAGTTTGTTAGGTCTGGTGTGGTTGCAGGAAGTACTATTACTTGTAGTTTGTATGGATGATACTTCTAATGTTTTGCTTTTAGTGAGTTCTGTGTAGTTTAAAAAATGGTCAAGTCCCCCTTCCTTTTTTTGTTTTGCAGACTAGTGTATTGATATCACTTTTAAAGTTTTTATATATTCTCTGCTCAAATGTTTTATTTTTTTTATTTCACTGCATTATTTCCTATTCTGTGTGTACCACTGTGCAGTTATTAACCTGGGCTTTGCCTGATAATGGCCAGCTTTGAAAAGTGCACCAGGCCTGGATTGTCTGTATTCTTTGTCACCTATGAGATGTAGTGTATTGAAGGTCTAAGTTTGACAACGGTACTGAAAAGGGTCTGGTTGAGATGGCTTAAGGTTTTTGTCATAATTTTAAATGCACTGCTTGACCACTTATTAAAGAACTAAATATACTGAACACCACATTGTATTCTGTTTATGTCGTGCATGTACAAAATTGGAAGTCAAGGTGAACAGAAACACAAGTACAGATTTTAGCTTTTAATGCAATTTAATTGATTAAATTTGCATAAAACAGATTTCCATTCTGATATCTAAGAGTGTAGCTAGCTAAAAGATTGAAACTGTTCCATATTGCCATTGGAGCGTAGGAAGGGCCCTTACAAGCATAGCCAAGTTCTGACTTGTTTCCACGATCAGCACCTGTTTCCCCGTCCAAGCGAGAAACATGTGGAACCCCCAGGGTGAATTTACGGTTATCCGTCCAATCCTTCAGATTGCACTTGAGGGCCAAAGAGGTGCTGTGCTTTACATGGATTGGGAGTCTGTTCCACAGGTGTGGTCATTTCTGATAGACAAATCTCTCCCTCCAGCAGTTTCTGTTAATGTCACATACCAGTTTAAAGTCTTTAAAGCGAATAACCCATGAGCCATTGGACTTAACGTATATGCAGCATTTCCAATAAAGCAAGGTCAGTGATTGTGTTCTACACAAGGCAACGATTGCCTCTGAGTAGTCTGTATGAAACAGAGTAAAGTGATAGTGCATTCAGCCAGTTCACATAGGATAGATGCTGAAGACAGTGAATCCTCCTTGTGAAGAACCTTCGTTGTCTCCAATTGTTGTAGATGCTTGGAGGAGTACGTACCAAAATGGGTGTTTTATTCAGTTATTGGCCTGAGGGAAAAGTACAGGGAATTTTTGACTCCCCCCGGAGGCAATGCCCTTCTTACCACTGTGAAGACATGGTGATCAACAGTAAGGTTGCAGTCAACCTCTGTGTCCAGGTCTCTCTCACCATTGAGTGCATGCTTAGTGTTTATTTTGATGTGGCAGCTGGAAGGTCGCTGTTATCGAAAGGGATGAATGATAGATTTTTTGCATGAGTTTAATGCTGTGACTTGGTACCAGTCATTTTTTTCGTGTAGGATGTTGACATCGTTTGGGGATTGACTGCTCCCATTTTGTAGTTGTCACCAAATTTTGTCAGCCACAGACCTTTAGTTTTTGCTTGTACTTTGAAGAAATAGATTCAGAACAGTAGAGTTCCCAGGGCTGATCCCTGTGGAACACTACTGGTTATGGGTCTACTGTTGGAGGTGGAGTCCCCTATTTTGGATGGTATGGGTTCTGTATGTGAACCAGTTGGTGACCCACATAATTGATGCCTAACTGGGTAAGTTTGGCAATGCCTGAGTGGGGATTAGTGTCAAAAGCTTTGACCAAGTCCAGGTAGGCTGTATGCAGTTTTCTCCTCGTTCAGGGCTCTGGGATGTTATCACGTCCCATGGATACTGTGTTTTTGGGCTTAAAGAGGATGTATATGACCTGCTCTTTGGAGATACAAGGTGGGGGACAGGTGGAAGGAATGTCATGGACTATGTGTGATGAGGACAGGTGGAAGGAATGTCATGGAGTATGTGTGGTGGGGACAGGAGACTGAACCTCTCTGCTATCAGGTTTGCTATGTCCACAGGCTCAGTGTATGTGATATCACTAACTACCAGTTCAGTACAAATCTGTCTGAGTCTTACCTTTTAGGCTATGGATGTAACTGTAGAACGTCTTATGGTTGTCCTTAGTTGAGGACTCTAATTTGGATTTGTAATTTGCTTTGGAGGACTTTGCAAGAAGTCTTATTTGCTTGTTTAAGTTGAGGAGGGAGTTGTGAGGTCTGGCTAATATCCTACTGGACTGCCCCAATAAATGTGACCCCCCCACCCCACTTAAAGCCTAGGTCAGTAGTTAAGGAGCCTCAATCCTCACTACTGACTCCAGTGTAGGACCATCACTGAAAACACCAGAGCACACAGCACACCAGTAAAATTACACAAGTTCCATTAAAGAGAACAGCTGGAACATGCTCTATTTTTCTGGGACTGAACTATCTACCTCTGTCCACCCAAATGTAATCCCTTATCATACACTTCAGAACAATGTGTTCAGTTTAAGATCTGTGACTCGCTCACACTCAAAATAAATTGAAATTTCACACACGCAAACACTTAAGGGAAGCCGGATATATTTCCAGCTGTGTCCCCTCCCCAGTACAAATTGTAATGTTGACACTAGAGTCAGACAGTTCTACACGCCCTTAAAAGGGTGATCAATTACATATCAAAATAAATGATGGCTATGACCAGAAGCAGCTAGACATTCGAGGTGACCTGGGGAGTAGTAAACAAGTATAAACACACACTCTAAAGAACATACTGATGACAAGCCACAATGTGAAGTAATGAAAAACATTTAATAATTTTAATTTAATCACAAGAATGTAAATTAATAATTTTCAATGAACATTGGAATTAAATCACCAGAAATATAAAATTAAACTATAGGTTAGATGTCCATCATCTTAGAAAAACTTTATCTAAGTAGCTAGCCTAATGCCTTACAAACAACAAGGTACAGGGTTTGAGTCTCACTAGGGATAATTGGCTAGGCTTAAAATGGCTCACAAGGGCAGTTAGCCTAGTACTAATCTATGAATCTAAACTTTCCTAATCTAACTAGAGATTCCTGTCTGTGATCTGATCTAAAACATAACCGCAAGGCAAAGGCAGGCTTACAGTTTTGGTGAGTCCTTTTTCCTGTGTATCCACTGCAATGTACTGTAACTGACTTCAGCACTCTCTCTTATAGTCCCCTGGTTAACAGTCTCAACTGTCTTATTTTAAAAACGGCCAACTGTCGGAAAACGTTTTTTCCTCTCATTCAGCTGTTCAAATAATCGCCTAGCAACCAAAAACCTTCAAATAATATCACCCACTGTTCAGATGATTCTCCACAGGCAGTTTGTACTTTTAGAATCTCCCTCACAAATTTGCAGTTAGAAATGTATCATAACGCCGACAGATTCTTTAAACATTTTGTATAAACAGGGAGATGCACAACATTTCAAAAAAGTATTTACATCTTCAAAGTTAGACATGTTTGCATACAATACAACTTAATCTGAGAATATACACAGATCTCTTGTGAGACATGCTAATACAGATGATGGTGTTTTCATTTTTCTTTACATGAGTGTTTCCAGTTTAGGGCACACTCCCTCTTACTTTTGGACATTCTTTCTCTTATTGTAAAGACTGTTAATGGCAGTTGTACACCAGGCAGTTTGCTCTTACTTGAAGAGCTTGTTTCGTTTGGTCCTGTCTGGTACGGCCGTGTCAGTGCAGTTATACAGGTGTTTGTAAAAAAGCATTGGTGTAGAACTCTGCATAGTTACTAGTTCCATCTGAGAGGGGATGTACAGTGAAGCTATTTATACTATTTCCTAGAAGGATATAATCTGCTTTGGAGAAGACTTTTAGTTTAGTTTAGTTGCTGCTGAGGGGGATCATGTATGATAATTTGCTTGTATTTCATTTAAACATCTAGGTGTTTTCATAGTTGTATTCAGAGCTGATGGTTTTGCTGAATTTTTTTTTCACTTGTAGTGTGCTAGATGGGCTGATCTGTTCTAGCTCAAAAATATTAAGACAAATAAAACCTGAAATTTCATGGTCGTGAATAACAAAACATTAAAAAAGCCATACTCAAAATAAAACCTCAAATGTCGAGACTTTTGCTTAACGTCCAGCGTTGCGCCTTGAGTTTGGTTTATTTCTCAAACTTTTGTGGTGGTCTGGCAAATCATTGAGGGATTGCTGTCACAAAATGAGACATTTGAGTTTTAAACTTCTTATCCTTCAGAAATGTGTGCTAATGCAATTCTTGTTTTTAGTTCCTGAGAGCAGTTTTTAAAAATCTGTATATATTTTTGGCCTTTGTTCCTACCGTACCCCATTATTTTTGGCTTTACCTAGGTTTCTTGAGCTGAGAAGTTCTGCAGGGATGCACTTTTTTTTTTTTTTTTTTTTTTCCCAAATTAAATACTCCAAGTCTGCATTATCTCGGGATGACAGATGGGGCAGAATTCTTTTCCTGTGTGCATATTTTTACATTGTGAGGGTGTGGTCCATTTTCAGGTTAAATATCGAATGTGATTGGCAATAGAGTTGCTAAGCGGTGAAATGTTGCCTAAACATGTACTACCGTTTGCAGTTAAATATTGTACTAACAGTATGCAATTGACCTAGATTAGAACTTAATAGAACAAACTTGATTACATTGTAGGTCTGTTGTGTAATACTTTACTACCACATTATCTCCTGGCTTTCAGTCTTGAAAGAGTGCTGGCATTACTTATATCTGTATACAATGTTTTGGGCACTGATAATTCTGTACTTCTTTTATATAAGGGGGTTTAGTCTTAATTTCATAAATTAAGCTTCCTGGTTATGAGTATATGCAGTGGATCTGTCCTGATCATTACTCGCATTGAAAGGATACTGTGATCATTAAGTCCCTTCACTGTAAATGAGAAATGGTTAGACTCGCTTTACCCTTGTTAAAGATGTATGGAAATATTAAAGATATTAATTGGAACAATAGATGTTAAGTTGTCAATCTCACCTTCTTGCTGTTTGGGATCGGAGCCAGTCCTCTGCTCCGACTCGGCCATCTTCAGTAGCTCAGGAGCGGTTTACTGGCTTGAGGCTACCCCTTATCCCGTGATGCCTAGCGACAGCTACCCAGATCACATTTGCCGCTTCAGCTGCGAGGTGTGTCGTTTTCTGGTTCAGGCTTGTATATTTTCAGTTTGTGTAAAAAATATTCTTTTAGACCCTTTAAACTAATAGATATTTTACTTTTTTTAGCTTTATTCTGTACGTGTTGTTGAGTACTTCGTTATTCTTATTTTCCTTTTTATTTAGAACTCGTTTAAGTTGGCGTTCTCCCCACTCCCCCCTCACCCTAGGATAGCCGTTTAACTTAGAGGCTCTCCTTTCCTTTTTTGCTATCGTAAAAAAAAAAAAAGAAGAGGTTATATATATTTATAGGTGTACTTATTTAGATTAGTACTTATTTGTCTGTCGGTGTTTCCCTTTTGGTACTTAGTTTTTTTGTAGTTTGGGCATGTCTAATGAAGCTAAAGTATCTGTCTTTAAAAAGTGTGACTTGTGCGGTCAGAAAATGTCTCCGACAGATGGGAACACTAATTGCGTCTATTGTTTGGGTACTGTTCACTTGCAGGACTCTTGTTCTATTTGCCATGCCTTTAGTCCAAGAGTCCTGCAAGAGCGTAAGAACAAAATGATCCTCGGGGGTCTGTTAAAACCTCAGGATTCACCGGCAAAGAGTTCCCAGCCAGTGAAACCCCCAAAATCCACCAAGCCGTTGGCTCCACCGTTGGAGCGGACTCTTGTACAGGATTTACGAGTATGTTGGTTCCAGCTGGCACTGACAAGACAACCCCTCCGTCGACTCCATCGGATGTTTCGGAGCCGTCTTGGAGCCATACAAGGCTGAGGTCCCCTTCATTAGAGACGGTTCATTCGGCTCCTCGGTCTGCATTATTGCAAAGTGCACGTAGCCACCATTCTTCACACTCCTCTCAATCCTCTAGGCTGTCGGATCATGATGTGGAGAGAGTAGTAAGTAGGTTGCTTAAATCATAGGCACTAGCAAAATTGTCTAACCCTCCTCGACAGGCATCGGCTCCATCCACCTCTTTTTCTGTTTCTCCTCCGACTCCATTGAGTTCGGAGCCAGAGTTCGTTGGGGTTTGAGTAGTGGAACCGTTGGCTCCGATCACCATCTCTCCTTCGGCTCCGATTATCTCAATAGTTCCTTCAATCGAGGAATCTGGACTCCAGGGCTCCCTCGTCGGCTCCAAGGGGGCGAATGGCATTGGGCCCTTGTCCGACCCCGTTCTCCCTCTCTGAGCATCTGCGCAGGTGAGTTTGGCTCCAACATCGGCCTCTGAGCTGTCCCCCTCGGCACAGAGAAAGATTCCTATTTCTTCGGAACCGGAGCTTTCTCTGCCTCGAGTCAGGGATGCCTTTTGAGGTCTTGCGGAGTGTGCTGTCCCCCGAGACAGCTCCACTACCAGCTCCATCGGCTCCGTCCCCCGTAGTGTCTGTGCCAACCTCTGCACCACCTCCAGACCCCAAGCGTAGGGAACCGATGAATCTGAAGGGTCCCAGAGATCCCCATCTGAAGATATTTCCTTTTTGGACATCCTTGAAATGCTTAGGCAGAGGGGGAACTGGACTCCCCTAGCCCCTACCGAGGATGAATCTGTATTCCTGGACACTTTCGGTTCCCGACCTTCCACCTCCTGGGTTTCTCCTCTTTTCAACCCACTTATGTCTGTAGTGGCTCGAAAGGCTTGGTCAGCTCTGGACACAGTGGAACCAACTCGGAGGAGACCTAATAAATTTATTACAGCCCCCCAGGATAAACCATTCCTTTCTAAAGGTGTGCCCGTTGATGCCATGGTGGTAGCAGCAGCCACCAAAAAAGAGTTAGCAGAGGCCTCTTCATCTGTTCATCCGCATAACAAGGAGTCTAGGACAATGGACAGGTATGGAAAGTAAATGTTTTCTTCAGCGACCTTGTCCATGAGGTCCCTGAACTATCCATGTCATTTTACTCTCCTTCAAAGGGATCTCCTTAAAGGGCTTGGAGATACCCTTTAAGATCCTACAGCTGAGGGAGTACAAGCCAAAGTAGCTTCCCAGCTAACGACTCTTAATTCTGCAGTTAACTCCTCCCATGAGGCTCATTTCCTATGCAGCCAATGGAGTGAGTAGAGCTGCGGACATGGGTATGGCCCTCGGGAGGCATGCTTAGATGCGGCTGTGTCACTTTGCGGAACCCTTTTGAGCGTCCTTCACCATTACCCCCTTTGATGGCTCCTTTCTCTTTGGGCCACAGGTGAAAGACACATTGACTAGGTGTGGGCAAGAAGGCAAGACTCTCTCTGCGTGGTAGTCAGTTTTTCCACTTCCTCTAGACCTTACCCAAGGGTCAGAAGGGTGGGAAGATGTGGTTCCACAAATCTCAGGGAGCCTTGCCTGACACACGTGGTGATTTTTCCTCCAGAGGCAGAGGGGGGAAACAACAATAATAGATGCCGCCCTCGTGGCAGAGGGGGTCCGCAGAACCAGGGCAACAGAGAATCCTTCTCAGAGCCCTTCCAGCATCCTTGAAGGGTTGCCCAGTTGCTAGCCTCTGGAGGCAGTCGGGAGGGGGGGGGGGACTTTCCTTGTACCCAAAAGCCTGGCAGAATTTAACAAGAGACAGATGGTTACTATCCATTATATCCGGAGGTTACAAAATTCCCTTCCATCGATTCCCCTTAGTCAAAAAAGGTCCTTCCAGATGTTCCGCCCAATCTGAAGGAGCAAGCAGTAATAGAAGATCTGAAGTAGGATATTCATTTGTCTGCAACCTGTGGGTTATGGATCCGATATCGGATCCGAACCGGCATGGTTTTCCAGCTATGGATCCAAGCTCTCAGCTCCTCCCCTCACCCATAATGCCCTGCTCTACCCTCATGACCTCAGATCTCGTTTGCCGCGCTGGTGACTGGATTGGTATTCATAGCTCTCAGCTAAGTGCTTGTTTCTTAATTGTTAATACAGAAAATTTAAAGTTTTTTGTGCTTTTTTGTGTGAAAGTTTAGGTTTCCCTCTTTGATAGTTTTATTTAGAGTTAAATTAAGTATTTTTTTCCTCCTCGCTGTTGGCGTAGAGTGTGTGTGTTGGGCCTGTGTGTCTGTATTAGTTTAGTTACTTTTTTTAGTAGCTTTATAGATTTGAATGGCTGATCAGCCCAAATCTGTTTTTCAAAATGCTCCGAGTGTGGCCATAAGCTCTCCCCGGCTGATGGCCACACTGGTGTGTTAGTGCCTGGGGTTGAACACCTCACATCTGGATGCTCCATTTGTGCAGGGTTCAACCCCAGGGCACTGAGGGAGCGGAGGTCCAAGCTTGTATTGGCGGGTCTTTTACCGCCAGACTCGGCTCCGGCCTCCGCTCCTTCGGGAGCAACCGTGGTCCGGTTAATCCCTCCGCGGCACCGCCTCCTGCTCCTCAGACTCAACCTCCCGCTTCTGGAGAGGAGAGGGATGCTAGGAAAAGGACGGAGGAGAAGCACCAAGCGGCGGGCCGAGACCTCTGTTTCGCCCGCCAGCCAAGCGGCTTCTCCCGGCTCATGTCGGCTCGGTCTCCTCCTTCTCGGCTCCGGTCCCCTGTGTGCTTTTCACCGGGTCCTGAGGAGGAGGAGACCCGATCTCCGTCGAGGCTATCGAGGAGGCACTCCAGGCCTACCTCGGTAGCCTCGTCGAGATCTACATATAGCCTGTCAGATGCTGATCTGGACCGGATGATGAGAAGATTCATCCAGGCCCAGATGCAGATGGGAGTGCTCTTGCCTCCCCCCCCCTCTGGGGGGGAGCTCAACACCCTTTTTTAAGCCTATTGCTCCTTCTCCGACCCGCTATCCGGGTTCGGAGCAGCTGGAGCCGAGCAGCTTCGGAGCCGGGGGTGGGTCGGCGCCGATAGTACTTGGTACTTCGGATCCGACCCTGCCCTCGAGTGCGTCGGATCCGACCTCTCGGAGCCTGGATCCGAGCCTCGGATCCGGGGGGATCAGTGCTCCTTCGGCGCCGTCTGTGTCTGAGCGCACTGTCCCTTCGGATCCGAGCGCTTCGGCGCCGGCTCTGGTCCACTCTTCGGATCCGAGGGGGAGCCGATTGTCGGATCCTTTGGTCGAGGTCGGCTCCCCTTCGGCTTTTGATGTAGTGGAGAGGGCTCTGTTGAGGGTCTCCGGACCCCCGGCACTTGTTCCGGCTCCGTCCCGCGCTCCCTCTGCACTGGGCCAGGCTTCCACCATCCGGCCCCTGGGACAGCCCGCTTCTGTGCCCCAAGTTGCTCCTATGGAACAAATTGCTGCTTGTGAGGACTCCTCTGACAGCCCCCCAGAGGATGTCCCTCGCAAGCATACGTGCAAAAGGAGGCACATCGTCTCCCCCGAGTCTCTCACAGAAGACACTGACTTGGAGGAAGGGGAAGGCTCCCCACGGTCACCCCCCGAGGATGTCTCATTTGGAGACATCATGGAAATGCTCCGTATAAGGGGGGGGTGGTCTGCCCCCAAGTCTTCCTCGGACGAGTCCGTGTTCTTGGAGGCATTTGAAGCGGGCCCGTCTACCTCTTGGGTGTCCCCCCCTGCCGACCCCCTGGTGGATCTTATTACCACCAGGGCGTGGAAGGAACCGGACACCGTGGAGCCAATCCCCAAGAGACCAGATAGGATCCTTAGTCCGCCATCCGACCGGGCCCATTGGAGTAAGGGGCCTCCGGTAGATGCCATGTTGACGGCGGCGGCCACCAAGAGGGAACTGGCTCAGGAGAGTCCCTCAGTCCACCCCCCGAGCAAGGAGTCTCGGATGATGGACCGCTTGGGGAAGCGGATGTTTAGTTCAGCGACCTTCTCGGTAAGGGCGCTGAACTATTTGGCACATGTCATTAGGATGCAGCGAGATCTTCTAAAAGAATACGCTGCGTCCCCCCAGAGTCCATTTCGGAGGAGGACAGGGTTCTGCACTCCACCCGTATGGCCACTCTTAGGTCAATTACTAATACTTCTATGCGGCTACTCTCCCATGCAACGGAAGGCGCCGCTAGAGCTGCGGGGACAGGACTGGTCACTAGACGTCAGGCCTGGCTCCGTCACTGCGATTTTTCTGAGCCCTTCAAAGCGTCGTTTGCGAACGCCCCCTTTGATGGTTCTGCTCTGTTTGGCAAGACCGTTCGTGAGACGTTGACCCAGAGCGAAAAGGACGGGAAGACGCTGTCTGCCGTCGGAATCCGCTTCTCTGCACCCCAGAGGCCCTACTCTAGGAACCAAAAGGGTCAGAAGAAGATGTGGTTCCGGAAGTCGCAGCAGTCCCAGCCTGCTCCGGACAACCAGTCCTTCCGTGGCAGAGGAGGACAGGGAGGACACCGCCCTAGAGGCAGAGGGGCTCCCAGAAACTTCGGGTCCAGGGAACCTTTCTCTGAACGGCCCGCGCAGCAACCCTGAGGGGTTGCCCGACTGCTCCACTCTGGAGGCAGTCGGGGACGTTTTTCGGGGCACCTAGCGGCATGGGAGTCCATAACATCAGACCGCTGGGTTCTCCAAATCATATCCAGAGGATATCGCATTCCATTCCTTTACCTTCCAAAGTTGAAGTCCCTCCCAGACATCCCACCCGGTCAACGGGAGGCCGCTTTGGCAGAAATTGGCCATCTGCTAAAGAAAAGAGCCATCCAGCCCGTTCCCCCAGACCAGATCGGATCAGGGTTCTACTCCAGATTCTTTTTAGTGCCAAAAGACGGGGAACTAAGACCAATCCTAGACCTCTCTCTCTTGAATCTGGCAGTCCCCAAAGAAAAATTCCGAATGGTCACTCTGCAATCTATTCTCCCCCTTCTGGGAGAAAATCACTGGATGTGCTCGATAGACCTCAAGGACGCGTACTACCACATCCTGATGGACAGGCGCTCCAGGAGGTTTCTCCGCTTCGGCTGGGAGCCAGTCACTACCAGTTCCGGGTCCTTCTCTTTGGTCTCACCACAGCCCCCAGGGTGTTCACCAAAGTATTAGCAGTGGTAGCGGCCCACCTGAGGCTTCAGGGGGTGCAGGTCTTTCCCTACCTGGACGACTGGCTCCTTACCGCCCCAACAAGGCATCTACTTCTATTGGCGAGACTCCTTTCTCCATCTTGCTCCCTTTCTGGGCATCACAATAAATACAAAGAAATCCAACCTGGCGCCCACACAGCTCTTAGATTTTATAGGGGCCATGTTAGACACAAGGAGTTTACGAGCCTTCCTCACTGCGGACAGAGTTCAAAATCTGCAGCTCCAGGTGCGGGCCATTCTCCATTCAAGTTCTGTTCCGGCAGAGTTGGTCCTGAGGGCTCTAGGGTCCATGGCATCGGCTATAGCACTTCTTCCTCTTGCCAGGCTCAATATGCGCATTCTACAGTGGACGCTCTTAGTACAGTGGTCATACCTTGCTCTCCCCATGCATCATCCCATAGCGATCAGCAAGGCTTGCAAGCGGTCCCTCTTGTGGTGGCTCCACTCCCCGGATCTCCACAAAGGCCGCCCATTTTGTGCTTCTCCCCCTCTCGCCACGGTGACCACGGACGCCTCCCGCCTCGGGTGGACTTTGGCCGGACCGTCCAAGGCACGTGGGACGATTCAGAGACCTTACTGCATATCAATGTTCTAGAGATGAAAGCAGTGCTCTTAGCGTTGCTAGCACTTCAGGACTTTCTTCCCTTGGGAACAATTGCGATTCAATCGGACAACATGTCTGTTGTCTGGTACATCAACAAGCAAGGGGGAACAAGGTCTTACCCTCTTTGTCGAGAAGCCATGAGAGTTTGGGAATGGGCAATCTCCACCAACCGCTTTCTAATAGCAACGCACATTCCGGGTCGGTCCAACATCCTAGCGGACAAGCTCAGTCGCACCATTCTGACCCCTTACAGTGGTCTCTCAATTGTCAAGTAGCGGAACGCATATTCGCACGGTGGGGAACCCCTTCATGCGATCTTTTGCCTCTCCCTCAAACACCAAGTGCGACAGTTTTTCGCTCTAATACCTCCTCCCGGAGGTACCCCAAGAGACGCTCTGGTGCATGCTTGGCCACCCGGTCTTCTGTATGCTTATCCACCCTTGCCTCTGATGCTCCAAGTTCTTCAGAAAGCCTCTCGGGTGGGTTGCAGAATGATTCTCATTGCTCCGTTCTGGCCTCGACAGATCTGGTTCCCCTTCCTAAGGTCTCACTCGGTGAATCCTCCTTGGATTCTAGATCCCATCCCGGATCTGATATCCCATCCATCCTGCATTCCTCCTCGAATCTGGACAACCTGAAGCTGACCGCTTGGCTGCTCCAGTTCCACTCTTGATTAGGACTCGGTATTTCATCACCGGTTAAGGCAATTTTGGTGGCAGCTCATAAACCATCCACTAGAAAGGTTTACGAAGCAAGTGGAAACGTTTTCTTTGTGGGCGGAGCGGCAAGGCCTGAATCCCTTCACGGTTCCTCTTCCTTTAGTGCTTGACTTTCTAACCACTCTCTTTAACGATGGTGCCAGCAGTTCCACAGTCAAAGTACAACTGGCGGCAATTTCTCACTATCACATTGGCCATGACTCTAATCCTCTTATGTCAGCCAAATTGTGTAAAATTTTTCTTAAAGGTACTTTTCTTCTCAGGCCCCCTATAAAGCAAGCAGTTCCTCCTTGGGACCTCTCTCTGGTCCTACAGGCCTTGACCGCCTCCTTTCGAGCCAGCGGCTACGGTGGATCTCAAATTCTTGTCCTACAAGACAGCCTTTTTGGTAGCCATTACATCGGCCAAGAGAGTTTCTGAGCTCCAAGCATTATCAGCTAAACCTCCTTATTTGGTATTTCATCCGGACCGTGTCTACCTCAGGACCAACCCGTCCTTTCTTCCTAAAGTCGCTTCTGAAGCAAACATCAATCAGTCCATTAACCTCCCTGTTTTCTTCCCTAAATATGAAAACAAAGGTGAATAATAAGCTACATTCATTAGATGTTCACAGGCAACTTAGATTTTATCTGAACAGGACGGCTGGTCATAGGCAATCCGACCAGTTGTTTATTTCCTTTGCAAAATTCAATTTGGGCAAGCCAATCTCTAAAGTTTCTCTGTCCCGCTGGATTTCACAGTGCATCTTATTGGCTTATCAAGCTTCAGGAAGGCCCGCACCGGAGGGTGTTCATGCCCATTCAACCCGGTCAGTATCTACCTCGGCAGCCTTCAAGGCTAGGATTCCTCTAGATGATATTTGTGCAGCAGCCACGTGGGCTTCATCTCATACTTTTATTTCCCACTATAAGTTGGATCTTGCATCTAGGGGTAGAGCATCCTTTGGCTCAGGTGCTCCGGAATATCCTTCCATGATGGCCCAAGATTCAGGTAGCTGGGGACTCTGTCCCACAGGTTGCAGACAAATGAATATCCTACTTCAGATTTAGAAGTTATGTACTCACCATAACGTTCCATCTGAGTAGGTGTATTCATTTGTCTGCAACCATCCCGCCCTCCTATCCCCCTGGCCTTTCGGTTTCCTGCATATTCTATGTTACCCTTTTCAGGGTATTGTTGCTTTGGCAAACTCGATCTGAGGTCATGAGGGTAGGGCAGGGCATTATGGGTGAGGGGAGGAGCTGAGAGCTTGGATCCATAGCTGGAAAACCATGCCGGTTCGGATCCGATATCGGATCCATAACCCACAGGTTGCAGACAAATGAATACACCTACTCAGATGGAACGTTATGGTGAGTACATAACTTCTAATTTCATAACTGATAGAAAAAGAGCCATTCAGGAAGTCCCCACAGACCAGCACGGATCCGGAATTTATTCAAGATTCTTTTTGGTACCAAAAAGGACAGGGGACTGGAGACCGATTCTGGATCTCAGCAAACTAAACAAATCTGTACAAAGAACAAAGTTTCGGATGGTCACGCTACTGTCCATTCTACCCTTCCTGGGTCAGGACAATTGGATGTGCTCAATAGATCTTCAGGATATGCACTACCATATCAAGATGGACAGACGCTCCAGGAGATTTCGCTTTCGGGTGGGGGCCAGTCATTACCTGTTCAGAGGTCTGCCCTTAGGTCTCACCACAGCCCCCCGGGTGTTCACCAAATGTATGGCAGTGGTCACGGCTCACCTGAGATGTCGAAGATTCCAGGTGTTTCCATATCTAGATGACTGGCTCCTCACTGCTACCACCAGGCATCAACTCTTACAAGTGCAGGATTATGCAATCACATCTTGCACCCAGCTAGGTATTGCAGTAAATTTTGAAAAGTCTGCCTTGTTGCCCTGTCAGTCTGTCACTTACATAGGAGCAGAATTAAACACAAGTGAAATGTTCGCAAGGTTACCACTGGAAAGCATTTCCACAATTCGTCAAGTGCGAATCCTAATGCAGAACTAAAGGATCCAAGTCAGATATGTCCTTCAAACTCTGGGCTCCATGGCAGCTACCATTGTTCTACTTCCATTAGCGCATGTCCACATGAGAATTCTTCAGTGGCTTCTTTTCACGCAGTGGTCTTTCCAGGAGCTACCCATGTCTCACATGATCCTGATTACGGAGGCATGTAAAAGGCACCTTTCTTGGTCGATGGTCTCCCCACTACTGACTCAGGGATAGCCACAGTGACTACAGGCGCCTCCCTGATAGGGTGGGGGGCATTATCTGGACAGGACAGTCCAGGGCACTTGGCAACCTCACGAGTGCCATCTGCACGTAAATGCCCTAGAAATGAGAGCCGTGCTCCTGGCATTGCAAGTCCTTCAAGACTCTCTTCCTTCCAGGACCATTGCAGTTCAAACAGACATGTCAATGGTGTGGTACATCAACAAGCCAGATGGAACAAGGTCCTACCCCCTGTGTCTAGAAGTACTCGGACTGTGGCAGTGGGCGATTTCCTCCCAACGTTTTCTGATTGCGATGCACATCCCTGGGAGATCCAGCATCATAGTGGACAGCCACAGCAGAGCTATCCTCATGCCTCATGAGTGGTCTCTGAATCAGGAAGTTGTGGATCTTGTCTTCCGTAAATGGGGACAGCCTTGCTGCGATCCTTTTGCCACCCCTTTCAACAGCAAATGCAGCCACTACTTCTCCCTTCTTCCGCTTCCAGGTCACATACCCAGAGACGCTCTAGTCCACGATTGGCCTCAGGGACTTCTTTATGCGTTTCCTTCGTTTCCCCTGATACCGAAATTCATACAGAAAGCAAAATCGTTTGGTTGCAAAATGATCCTTATTGCCCCCTACTGGCCTCGACAGATAGGGTTCCCGTTCCTGCACCCCTACCTTCTCGATCAGCCCTGGACCCGATTCCAGATCTCCTGATTTATCAATTAGGCGGGTTGAATCAATCCCTCCAAACTCTCCAGCTCACAGCTTGGTTGCTCCACTTCCAACCTTAGCTAGGCTTCCCAACTTTTCCCCAGCAGTCCGTGAGATTATCATTTCCTCACAAAAGTCTACAACAAACTTAGACTAGCAAATGAAATGTTTTTCTTATTGGGCAGAGTCTAGGAATATGGATACTTTCTCAGCCCCAGTCCACGAAATTCTTGAATTTCTAGTACAACTTTCACTCTGGGGCTGCTTCCGCTACGATTAGGGTACAATTAGCGGCCATTTCTAATTTTCATATCGGTTTGCCAAATTCTAACATTTGGGGCCAGTTCATAGGATTGTCAGGATTGTGAGAAAGAAAGGTGGGGTACATGGTCTTTTCCTAGCTTGACATTTTGGGTTGGGAGGCAAGAACACTCTTCCTGAATCCATCCTGCCATAACTTTAGATTTTCAAGTATATCACTGCTGCAGTAGCTGCTTCCTCCCACCAACCCCGTGAATTTGGATGTATTTTAACAGGGTATATTATTCTAATTTCTTTCTGTAATCAAATCTGTTTGAAAACTTCCACAGTGGAAGGAACATAGCCTAGTACCAACCTATGAAACTATCTGCCCTAGGGCCTATAATAAGCCTAGCCATAACAATTCCCTGGCTATTTCTTCCCACATTATTTACTTCCCTGGACCCCTGTCTAGCAGGGCGACTGACATGATCCCCGGGGTGAATTTCCTTTCTCCCATCCGATCGTTAAGATTCCTTTTGAAGAGGGCCATAGAGGTGCTCTGCTTGACATGTATGGGCAGTCTATTCCATAGTCTGGGGAGTCTGTGTCAGGAACCTATCCTTCCAGCATGTTTTGTTTATTGTGATAAGGTTTAGATCCCTGGACCTTGTGGCTCTGAGGGATTGGGATTTCTTTAAGTGTAGCATGTCTATAGGTCCAAACGGTAGACCTTTTGTCCATATGGGCATTGCATTAAGAGTTTCTGACCTGAGTCGTGGAAATTCTTCTACCCGATTACATTTCTGTCATATCAAACAGCAATACAAAAGTACCTCTTTGGACAGTAGAGAAAAAATACAGAAAACTCTTTCTGGAAAGAAAGCCCTTGAAACGCACTGTAGGCTTTCAGTACAAAGCAGTCCTGAAAAGGTTGCATCAAAATACAAAAGCATGCAATATGGGGAAACTGTGCTACCAGAGCTGAAGAAATAGCCACCATTTTACCTTCCCCTTTTCTCTTTAAAAACAGCAATTACCATCACGGTACTTGTCTGCCCTGGCAGGGAAGTGGAATTACTGAACAACCTCTGTACTGAAAAGTTCTGAAATGTGATGCTATAGCTGTCCCTTATTTCCTATGTTCCTTACACAGGTGTCTGCAACCTATAGAAGGTGCCTTAAAGTTTCATGGAGGTGATTTTTTGCAGGACCTCCCATATAGCTTAGGTGACTGTAGCAGTGATCTAATGCAGAACTTAACTTCATGCACCACATTGAAATAACCCAGTCTGAAACTGATTCTCAACTTTTTCTGGACCAGAAAGAGATTTTACTTTTCCTCCTGGAAGGAAGAAATACAGTTGCTAAAGACCTAATTTTCTTTGTAGCCCCTGCTCCCACGACTATTCTCCACTGCATGTTACTGCTAATGGGATATGCAGGTTCATCCCATTGTTTCTTTGCACAGAATACCACTGTACAGTTTGGGAAAAGCAGAATCTGATGTCAAACCTTCATTCATGACAGTGGGATTCCAATTCCGTCCTCCGAACCGACTGCTGTTGTAACAAGCTCACGCCAGCCAGAAACTCTCAAGCTAAGGTTACCCATAGTGCCTCTTTCCTTCCCTTCAGATCTTTTTGCCATGTAGAGTTTCAAGATGTGTCGGGCCGTGCTCTCTAGCCAAGTGTTTTTATATCTATACATTTCTCGATATTTTTTCTCCTTTACAGCCCCCCTTTCATATTTCGTGGTTGCTTTATTATATGTTACTAAATTTAGTGTGAGTGTTTTATGTTTTATGTCTTTTTTTATTATTATTTAACCTATTTGGTATTTCTTCCTTACCATAGTTGGTATAGGCCCCTCCCTTCCCTCTTACCTGTGGTAACCCTCTCAAATGCTATTGTTGGTATTCTTTCCCTTTTCTTCTGCTTACCTTTCTGGTGATTTTTTTTGCTACCAGTGTTGCACTAAAAAAAATATTTCGCTTGCTCTGTTTTTTTCCTGTTATTGTGCATGTGTCTGGGATCACATGAACGCCTATTCATTGTTGTAATTTATCTGATAATGGCTGACAAAAAAGGTACCACAGAATTTAAACAATGTGACAAAATGTGGCAGGAAGATGCCCAGCTCCGATGGGCATATTTCCTGCGTGTATTGTTTAGGAGTGCCACACTTAAAAATCCAGCTTCCACTTGAGCTCTGTAAAGGCTTTCGTGCCTGCAACCTGGCAGAGCATAAAAACAAATTGATCTTAAAGGGGGTAGTTAAAAAAAAACCCTTTCCGAAGGCTTTGTCTGTGGCAGAGGTATTAGAACCTCCTAAAAAAGAAGCTGAGGAGGAGCCACTCGGTTCCTGCATCTCCTCAGTGTCATGAACTAAAATTGTCCAAGGGCTTGGTTTCCACAGAACCAAAGCCTAAACAACTGAAACTGGCACAGACAACTGTCTCTCTGCACCGGAGTCTGACCCTTTCCACTGAACCGACTAAAGTTGCCCAGAATCTCCCTCTGGGATGTCTATTCGTTCCACCAGGAGCCTTTCGGAGCTTGATGTAGTTAGACTGGTGGATAAGCTCTTGGCAGCCAGATGTATTCCAATCCCATTTAGGACCTCCCTTACACCAGGGGCCAAGGTTTTTTCTCCAGACTCCAACTTATCTTCCCCCTTCGACCTCCCCACAGGATTTGTAGCCCTCAATGTTGACGCCTCTCCTGGTGCCAACTTTTTCAGTACCAATGGTGGATATCACAATGGTACCAGATCCCACTCTATGAACCTTGGCTCATTTGGAGCCGACCCAGCCACAGGCTCGTGACTTGAATGACGGTTCTGGAATGCCTAGTGCGGCACCAATTTTTTTCCACAGCGCCGTCTGTGGTTCTGGTTTCTTTGACAGTTCCGAGTCCTCTTGCTGCTCCTTCTCTGGGGGTGGGCTTATTGGAGCGACTTGTGGCCCCAGTTATGATGGTGTGTCTCTCGGTTCCAGGCTCCCATCCCTCTTCAGGCAGACCCGCTTTTCAAGTTATGGAGAGCACACTCACCGCAGCAGACTCATAGTTGGCTCCCTCGATGTCGAAGTATCATATCTGTGTCCTCTGGTTTGCAGCTCTCACAGTCTGCTACATTGGGGTAGTGGGCACGTGAGCAGCAAGACACCCTACTGTAGGGTACCCTCTCTTCAGACCCCCCCCCCCTGATGAGCACCCCCATAACAGATTGTGCAGAGGAAGCACGTTGCTTCTCCAGAAGAGTCTCTCGCTGAGGATACAGCTTTCGATGAAGGGTAAGGGTTCCCATGGTCTCCCCCTGAAGATGTCTCCTTTGGAGACGTACTATAAATCTTAAAGCAGAGGGGTGACTGGATGCCCACCTGCCCTTACTCCGAAGAATCTACCTTCTTGCAGGTTTTCTGTACCCAACCTTCTACTTCGTGGGTGACCCTGCCTGCAGAGGAGTTTTGTCAAGCTGACACTGTGGAGCCAATCCCCTGGAGACCAGACAAAATACCCCCCGTAGAGGATTAACCCCACTGGTCCAAGGGTTTAGTGGTAGATGCTATGGTCTTGGACGTTGGGTGGATTAGGGAAGCGGGTTTATACTTATCTGGCACAGTTTACCCATCTTCAGAGGGACCTGATCACTGAAGTCGCAGGAGCAGTGTCTGACGAGGTATGTGACTTGTGACCCTAGAATCTATCTCCAACTCCTCCGTGCGGTTGATTGCACATACAATTGCAGGGACGCCCAGAGCAACGGGTGCAGGTGTTCTCATGAGGTGTCCTGCTTGTGTGACTTCGTGGGCCCTTTCAAGTCTTCCTTCGTCAGTGCTCCTGTTGATGCTTCCTCTTTTGGCTCAAAAGTTAGACACATTAGCCAGGTGTGAAAAGGGCAGAAAGTCCCTTTCTGCTCCTCAACGACCCTATTCCAGGAATCTGAGGAGTGGGAAGATGTGGTTCAGGAAGTCCCAAGGGCCTTTTTGGGGTACACGTTGTGAGTTTTCTCTCTGGGGCAGAGGGGGATCTCATCCGGAAGACACCCCTCCCGTGGCAGAAGGGGGATGACGTAACCAGGGTTCCAGAGATTCTTTCTCTGGGCAAACCCTGTTGGCGCTCATGAGGCGTGGCCTGATATCATCTGAGACTGTGGGGATTCTCTGTGTTCTCTCAGTCCTGATACAGATCTATCTGTCTGTTACAATTTTTGTTGTATCATTCTTAATTTGCTGTATTTTTGTGTCTGGGCTGAATCTGAATTGCACTTTGTGGTCAGTGTTCTGCAGTGCTTGACGTAAACTTACCTTGGTGTGATGTAAAATTTCAGATGTTATAGCTGCACATACTTAAGGATTAGGAAAAGGGTCATGAAAAATTTGAGTGTGTTGTGTGGGCAGTACTCCTTGATCTAATTTTAACAGTGTAGGTACTGGTGAGTGTTAATTACCATTTTGGTAGTAGTAATCCTATTCTGATGTTTTTAAATTGTTTTACCTTAAGATTGCACACATAATCCAGTAACCCATAGATCAAGTTTTGCCTTGTTGTTCCAGTATTAGAGGTTTAGGTTGTGCATACTAGATGCCTGGAATGAGTATTGTTGATGTGTTCAGATTTTTATCACTAACATCGCTGGTTTGTAAAGATTTCACCATAACTTCTGCCACAGTCATTCTTTTTATCTTTCAAAAATTTATTTTTCTATTCCTAATGTTCTCTAAATAGTGATGATGAAGTTGTTTCATGGAATTTAAGTGATACTCAAACTGTGTGAAAAGGAAACTATTCTGGGAATTTTTTTTTATAAATGTCTGAATGTAGTTTTGCTTGTATTCCAGAAACCCACATTATACAGTCGACCTGAAAAAGAGTTGGTTGCATAATTTATTATTTTTTTTTTTTATTTTTTAAATTTGTTTACTGGGATAGTCCGACTGGACACAGGTCCATTTACAGCGGAGGCCCGGGGGGAAAAGCTCCACAATTAGATAAACATCAACAAGGTAATACCCTTGTAAGTACAGACATAGAAAGTCTCCTACAATCCAGTCTAAACAATACATCAGCAGTGAGTGAGTAAATCTCATTAGTGAGATAGGATAAAAGAATAAAAAATATATGATTAGACGTGACATATTATGCAATTTCAAGTTGACAGTAAGATACCCAACTGTAGCATATATAGTAGAGATAGCAGGAAGGAAGATTGTATTCCCTTTGGTAACATTAAAAGCAGTAGGGGAGGTTCTACTTGCTTAAAAAACCCTTAATATACAGGGCAGGAAGTGGTCACTTGACTCCAGTAAAAGTTGTTTAAGCAGTATCCATCTCACTGGTAAGTAAATTTGCTCATAGGTGTGTACTAAGCTAATGGCCCTGGAGCCTTTACAAGCGTAGCCCAAGTGCCCTGGCATCGTGCCACCCGACATTAGTTCCCAATGCCTCTATCAAGTAGAGCCACTGGAATGATCCCTGGGGTGCTAGAGTAGCATCAGTGTTCGCACCTTTTTACTCCAAAATTCCCTTTACTTTGCACCAGTTTAATAACTAGTTCACTATATGGCATGGACATGACTAGGCACTTAAAGCAGCTGGGGTGACCTCAGTTGTTCCTCACAAAGAAGATATAGGGTGTAAACAACATGAACTATTTGGGTAGACTAAAATCCCTCTCTCTACCGTCTCCTACCAACTATTAAGGGGTGACCTATGTTTGACCTACAAGGCACTTGCAAGTGCAGCCCTGATGGAGCTGCTACACATTGCAAGTCAGACAGCACGAGGATCACCCGATCTAGGGATCTAAACTTAGTCAGTGACTCAAACAAAACAGATGTGTCTCAGAGATTACCCCTTCTTTGGGACAAGCCTCCTGTTCACATTAAGCAGTGCCTTTCTGCAGCCCTCTTCAAATGCAGTTTGGATCAATTGATGAGGAACTGCACATTCATACCTTGGGTAGTGCCTGTGTCCCTTTTATGGATGGGGCAGTCTATTATTGCCCAGGAACAAATCCATGCTGTCCTCTTGCCCCTAGGGGCCATATATTGGGTAAAATTGGGTTGTATTAGATAGACTTAAGTCCCTTAAGCCATTAACCTAGTAGTCTCCTAGAAGCCTATATTGGTCAGCTGGAATGCCTTTGGTGATGGTGCAGATTCTAGCAGTTGAGAAGCAGATGATTCTTTGCTCAGTCTTGAGTGTTGCAACAGTATGAAAATAACCATGGTGGGTGGACTGCTATCTTGGCCTGTATGGCTGGGCCAGACCAGTCTGACAGTTTTGTGGCAGTGTAGCTCTACATAGTATGCAATGGGTCTTAGTGTGTTTGAGGTTTGGCTGCAGTGTGCATGTCTACAGTGCCTTGCCTGGGCAGTCTCTGTGGTTTTAGATGCTTTTTGGTATATCCCAGCATAGGAACTTTTTATGTTCAGCTTGCATTATGAAGGTATAAAGTTGGTACAGGTATGGATGACCAGCTTATGGGAGAAGTTTGCCTCCAGTTGTAATAAGTAATCTGAAGTAGGGAGTTCATTTGTCAGCAACCTGTGGGTCTCTGATCCTATATCGGATCCGAGCCGGCAACTTGTTTCAAGCTAATGGATCCAAGCTCCTAGCTCCTCCCCTCACCCATAATCCCCTGCTAACCCTCCATGACCCCAGATCTAGTTTGCTGCGCTTGTGGATAGCTGGGTTCCTGTGAGCTCGTCTAGTACTTGGGAGTTAAGTTTATATTTTTCTGTCAACTTTCTTAATTTTTCACAAAAATTTTAAGTGTGTAAGTGTTAGGTTCCCTTTAAGAGTAAAAATTATTTCTTTTAAGTAGTTTTCCCTCCCTTCTCTGTTCGTTAGAGTGTGTGTGCTGGTGTTGTGTTTTGGGGCCTGTGTGTGTGTGTTACATTACTTTTTCTTTAAGTATGGCTGAGGCCCCAAAAGCCATTTTTTTCTAAATGTACTGAGTGTGGCCATAAGCTCTCCGTGGCTGATGGCCACACTCGGTGCATTTGGTGCCTTGGGGTTGAACACCTCACCTCAGGCTGTACCATTTGTGCAGCGTTCAACCCCAGGGCACTGAAAGAGCGGAGGTCAAAGCTGGTCTTGGCGGGACTTTTACCCCCGGACTCTGCTCTAGCCTCCGCTGTTCCCGTGGCTCCACCACAAGCTGTAGTTGCTGCCATTCCTGCCCCCCTTCCTCCATCCGGGACTCAAACTCCCGCTAAAGTGTCGGAGGACAGGGAGGCCAGGAGGGAGAAACGGAGGGAGAATCACCACAAGCGGCGGGCCGAGACCTCCCTTTTGGCCCCGCCAGCTAAGCGGGCTTTTCCCTCCACTGCTTCTAGGTCTCCTCCTCCTCTGCTCCGATCCCCTTGTTTCTCCCCAGGGCCCGAGGAGGAGGAGGCCCGATCTCCATCGAGGCGGCATTCCAGGCCTGCCTCGGTGACCTCTTCGAGATCGACCTTTAGTATGTCCGATGCAGACTTGGACCGGATGATGCGAAGGTTCATCCAGGCCCAGCTGCAGATGGGAGTGCTCTTGCCCCCCCCCCGACACATTTTTTCCATCCTATTGCTCCTTTTCCGACCCGCTATCCGGGTTTGGAGCGTTCGGAGCCGGGGGTGGGTCGGCGCCGACAGTACTTGGTACTTTGGATCCGACCCTGCCCTCGAGCCTGTCGGATCCGACCTCTCTGAGCCGTGGCTCGAGCTTCGGATCCAAGGGATTGTGTGCCTTCGGCTCTGTCCAGGTCTGAGCGCACTGGTCCTTCGGATCCGATGGTCTCTGCGCCGGTTCCGATCCCTTCATCGGATCTGAGTGAGAGCCGACTTTCGGATCCAAGAGAGAGTGGTTCCCCCTCGGCTTTCGATGTTGTGGAGAGGGCTCTGTTGAGAGCATCCAGACCCCCGGTCCTTGTCTCTGCTCCTCCCTGCACTCCCTCTCTGCTGGGCCAGGCTTCCATCACCCGGCCAAAGGGACAGCCTGCTTCAATGTCCCAGATGGTTCCATTGGAACAGGATGTTGCTGGCGAGGCCTCCTCGGACAGCCCCCCCCCCCGAGGAAGTGCCCCGCAAGCATAAGTGCAAGAGGAGGCACGTGGACTCCCCTGAGTCCTTAACTGAGGACACGGACTTTGATGAAGGGGAAGGCTCCCCAAGATCACCCCCTGAGGATGTCTCCTTTGGAGACATCATGGAGATGCTGAGGATCAGAGGTGGGTGCTCTGCCTCCAAGTCTTCCTCAGAGTCCGTGTTTCTGGAGGCATTCGAAGCAGGCCCGTCTACCTCTTGGGTGTCCCCTCCGGCCGACCCCCTGGTGGACCTCATTACCACCAGGGCGTGGAAGGATCCGGACACCGTGGAGCCAATACCAAAATGCCCAGACAGAATACTTAGCCCCCCCCAGACTGATCGCACTGGAGTAAGAGCCCCCCTGTAGATGCCATGTTGACGGCGGCAGCCACGAAGGGGGAAGTGGCTCAGGAGAGCTCCTCAGTCCATCCACCGAGCAAGGAGTCCCCCTCGATGGACCGCTTAGGGAAGCGGGTTTTTAGTTCAGCGACCTTCTCAGTAAGGTCTCTGAACTATATGGCACATGTCTTCAGGATGCAGCGGGATCTTATCAAAGAATACGCTGCCTCCCCTCCTGAGTCCATGTCGGCGGATGACGAGCAATTGTACTCCACCCAAATGGCCACTCTGAGATCAATTTCAAATACCTCTATGCGGCTATTGTCCCACGCCACAGAGGGAGCTGCTAGGGCTAGCGGAGCAGGCCTAGTCATGAGACGTCAGGCCTGGCTCCGTCATTGTGGCTTTGCGGAGCCTTTTAAAGCGTCTTTTGCGAACGCCCCTTTCAATGGTTCTGCCCTATTTGGCAAAGCGGTTCGCGAGACACATGTCCAGAGCAAGAAAAGACGGGAAGACGTCTGCTGTCTGAGTCCGCTTCTCTGCTCCCCAGCGGTCCTTTTCGAAGAACCAAAAGGGTCAGAAGATGATGTGGTTCTGGAAATCGCAACATTCCCAACCCGCTCAGGACAACCAGGCCTTCCGTGGCAGAGGACGACAGGGAGGACGCCGCCCCAGGGGCAGAGGGGCTCCGAGAAACTTTGGGTCCAGAGAACCTTTTTCTGAACGGCCCACGCAGCAGCCCTGAAGGGTTGCCCGGCTGCTCCACTCTGGAGGCAGTCGGGGGGCGCTTCTCTGAGCACCTAGCGGCATGGGAGTCCATCACGACAGACCGCTGGGTGCTTTGCATTATATCCAGAGGGTACAATGTCTTAGAAAGATTGGTAGATTACTCCATGTCCCCAAATTCAAGAACCTCCCCGATGTACCACCCGATCAGGGGGAGGCCGCAGAAATTCAGCAGCTGCTAAGAAAGAGCCATCCAGCCTGTCCCCTAAGACCAGCTCGGATTAGAGTTCTACTCAAGGTCCTTTTTGGTGCCAAAAAAGACGGTTGACTTGAGACCGATTCTAGACCATTCCCGCTTGAACCTGTCAGTAACCAAGGAAACATTCCGAATGGTCACTCTTCAATCTATTCTCCCCCTTCTAAGGGAGAACAATTGGATGTGCTCTATAGACCTCAAGGATGCGTACTACCACATTCTAATGGACAGACGATCCAGGAGGTTCCTCCGCTTCCGGCTGGGAGCCAGTCACTACCAGTTCAGGGTCCTTCTCTTTGGCCTCACCACAGCCCCCAGGGTGTTCACCAAGGTATTAGCAGTGATTGCGGCCCACCTGAGACTCCAGGGAATACCAGTCTTTCCGTACCTGGACTGGCTCCTGACCGCCCCAACAAGGCATCTACTTTGCTCAGCCAGAGATTTCTTCCTCCGCCTAGCCCCACAGTTGGGCATCACCATCAATGCTGACAAATCCCTTCTGGCCCCGACACAAGTCATAGAATTCATAGGAGCCAGAATAGACACCAGAGAGCTACGAGCCTTTCTAACTTCCTAGAGAATCCGGAATTTGCATCTCCATGTGCGGGCTATCCTCCAATCAGAGACTTCACCAGCAGAATTGGGCCTGAGGGCACTAGGCTCCATGGCGGCAGCGATTACACTCCTTCCATGCACCCGTCTGAACATGCGGGTACTGCAGTGGACACTTCTAGTGCAATGGTCTTTTCTATCCCTTCCTCTTCACCACCCAATTGCTGTCAGCAAGGCTTGCAGGAGGGCTGTATTATGGTAGCTCCAAGCTTCGGACCTCCATATGGGCCGTCCCTTCTGCACCTCTCGCCACGGTGACCACTGACGCCTCCCGCCTCGGGTGGGGGGGGCATTATTCAGGCAGGACGGTCCAAGGCACGTTTAACGACACAGAGACCTCCCTGCATATCAACGTTCTGGAGATGAGAGCGGTGCTGTTCGCGTTGCAACCACTTCAGGATCTCCTCCCCATAGGAACGATTGCAATTCAGTCTGACAACATGTCGGTTGTCTGGTACATCAACAAACAGGGGGGAACCAGATCTTGCCCTCTATGCCGCGAAGCCATGAGAGTGTGGGAATGGGCAATCTCCATCAACCGCTTTCTGATTGCAACGCACATTCTGGGGCGGACCAACATCCTAGCGGACAAACTCAGTCGCACCCTTCTTACCCCGTATGAGTGGTCTCTCAATCCACTAGTAGCGAAGCAGATATTCGCAATATGGGGGCAACCCTGCTGCGATCTTTTTGCGTCTCCCTCAAAACACCAAATGCGACAATTTCTTTGCTCTGATTCCCCCTCCAGGGGAAACTCCAAGAGACGCTCTGGTGCATGCTTGGCCACCCGGTCTACTTTATGCCTATCCTCCTCTAACCCTGATGCTGCAACTCTTTCCAGAAAGCCTCGCGGTAGTGGAGCAGGATGATCCTCATTGCCCCATTCTGGCCGTGGCAAATTTGGTTCCCTTACCTGTGGTCTCACCTAGTGAATCCTCCTTGGATTCTGGATCCCAGTCCGGATCTAATCTCCCATCCATCGAACTTACCGACCCCAAACCTGGACAATCTGAAACTGACAGCTTGGTTGCTCCAGTTCCACTCCTAGTTAGGACTCCCGGTATCTCTTCACCAGTCAAAGCCATCCTTGTGGCAGCGCATAAGCCTTCCACCAGGAAAGTGTACCGCAGTAAATGGAAACGTTTCTCCATCTGGGCGGAGCATCATGATCTAGATCCCTTTACGGCTCCTCTTCCATCCATATTAGACTTCCTTACCAAACTTTTTCAGGAAGGTGCTAGTTGTTCAACTATCAAAGTGCAATTGGCAGCCATCTCGCATTACCATGTGGGACATGATACAGGGCCTTTGTCGGCCAAGTTGTGTAAAACCTTTCTCAAGGGCACCTTCTTGCTTAGACCCCCTATAAAAGAATCCGTACCACCGTGGGATCTTTCACTAGTTCTTCAAGCCTTGACTGCTCCACCTTTTGAACCTGCTGCTTCAGTAGATCTCAAATTCTTGTCCTGGAAAACAGCATTCCTTGTAGCCATCACTTCAGCAAAAAGAGTTTCGGAGCTTCAAGCTCTTTCTGTGAGGCCTCCTTATTTGATCTTTCACCCAGAAAGAGTGTACCTCAGGATCAATCCCCCTTTTCTTCCCAAGATAGCATCAGAAACCAACATAAATCAATCCATAAATTTACCGGTTTTCTTCCCTAAATATCAGAATAAAGGAGAGTACAAGCTGCACTCATTAGATGTTCATAGGCAATTTTGCTTTTATACTCCTAGAACAGCTGGTCGTAGACAATCCGACCAGCTGTTCGTTTCCTTTGCCAAATTTAATTTGGGGAAAGCAATTTCAAAAGTATCTCTATCATGCTGGATTTCTCAATGTATCCTATTGGCGTACCAAGCCTCAGGGAGATCCGCACCTGAAGGAGTTCGCGCACATTCCACTTGTTCCATCTCTACTTCTGCGGCCTTCAAGTCTAGAGTTCCATTGGATGATATTTGTTCGGCAGCCACTTGGGCTTCATCTCATACCTTTATTAACCACTACAAACTGGATGTGATTTCTAGAGGGAGAGCATCCTTTGGCTCTGCGGTGCTTTGCAATATCCTTCCATGATGGCCACCCAAGGTTCAGGTAGCTGGGGACTCTGTCCCACAGGTTGCTGGCAAATGAACTCCCTACTTCAGATTAAGAAGTTATGTACTCACCATAACGTTCCATCTGAGTAGGTAGCTTCATTTGTCTGCAACCACCCCCCCTCCTTCCCCCTGGCCCTCTTTGGATCTATTTTAGTTGGACACCCGTTTTTGGGTATATATTGACGGGCAAACTCGATCTGAGGACATGGAGAGTTAGCAGGGGATTATAGGTGAGGGGAGGAGCTAGGAGCTCGGATCCATTAGCTTGAAACAAGTTGCCTGCTCTGATCCGATATTGGATCCAAGACCCACAGGTTGCAGACAAATGAAGCTACCTACTCAGATGGAACGTTGTGGTGAGTACATAACTTCTTATTTGCACCATTGACATGTGGTCTTGTTCTGTAGTAATACTGAAATGGGCACATCCTTGCTAGCAACCACTTATACACTGCAGGGGGGATAGAAAACTGCAAGAGATGTGACTGAGAAGGGCCTGTGGGTAAGATGGGACTGTCAGGTGGCAAACGTTGCGTGGTGGTTTTTAATTTGGTGACCCATAGTCTTTGTAAGAGAAAGAGAAGTTGTAGTACATGTAAAGGAGCTGTGAAGCAGTGTGTAAAATCAATGCAACCCACTAACACATCACACGTGTATGATGTACAAGGGTCCATAAAACCAGTAACAGGAGAATTACTACTAGGGGGCTGTTGCATCATCTTTGATGCACAAATCCAACCTGCTACCGTTGGATTGAAGAAGATTGTTTGGCAGGAGCAGAGAGAAGGAAAAGGGAGAGTTTTGTTATTAATTGGAATTTCCATTTTGAGAACAATATTACACTGTATAGCGCATATAGATTTTAACTAGATGAGCAACATTATGCATTCAAAACTGTATTGTAAGTATTCTGCAATGTAAATAGATGTTCTTCGTCTCCCATTGCTGCAGTCCTGACATATGGGTAGTCCGCTGTCCACAATCGGCCCAAATACCAAAGGGCTAGAACTGGCGTCGGTCATCGGCGCCCGAGACTGACGTCAGTACGTGTCAGTACAAATGCGCATGACCGACGCCATATCCTCAGTCTTTCTTGCCGCGTGGTCCTAAGCAGAAGCAGCATTTGCAAGTGCCGTTCGGCGTTCTGGAATTGTCGGTTTTCGAGTTTCAGACCGGAGACCAAGTTGGGCTAAGTACCCGTTAGACACTTTTGTCTTTTTCTTGCCTCAGTATTGACGGATGTCAGAAAAAGTTAATAACTGCATTTCTTGTGGGAAACAGATTCCTCATAGGGATTACCATTCACTCTGTATTCCTTGTTTAGGGCCTGAGCACGACGTTGTTTGGTGTCGCTTTTGTGCTACTTTTAACAAGCGTATTATTAAACGTCGGTTGGACTGTGCTAGGCTTGTGTTTGGTAAACGTTGTAATTACAACATGCCGTCGGATTCTCCGACGCCTGGTTCTTCTAAGAAGCGCAAAGAGAAGCCTTTGCGGTCCAAACAAGATGAGTCGTCCACTCCGGACGCCGGTTCTGTAGAACCACCGACTACTTCAGCGGCTCCTTCTGAAAGTTTACCTGAGTCTCAAGGGGAGCCTTTGTTACTACAGGAAGTGGCTTCTCCTGTGTTGGGCCAGGCTGAGGGTGCTTCTCAGATGTCGGTGGTTCCCTCCCCTCATAGGGTAGTTAGGCCTCCTCCTTCTCAAAGCAAAAGCCATTCTAAGTCTAAGTCTGCCCCTGCTGGTGCTAGTCCCCAGGGTCCAGCTCCTAGGAAGCACATGTTAAAAATGGCTGAAGATTTGATTACTTTAATTAGGGGTTCTATGCCCCCCCCCCGAGAAGAGGCCCAGGGTAGAGACAGAGTTGGAGGGTTTGGTTCAGTCTTCCAATGAGTCAGATTCCTCTGTGGAAGACCTTCAGGATTTCCCTCCCTATTCTGATTCTGAGGCTGAGGACACTACTCCCTCTGCATCCCCTCCAGAAGATTTTTCTTTCTCTGAGACTTTGCATTCCATGAGGGAACATTTCAAATGGGAAGGCCAGGATTATTCGGATTCTCGTAAAAGGCTAAGAGAATTCTTGTTTTTGCCTCAGCATAGGCCCTTGGCTATTCCCGCTGTACTGGCTGTTGTTCAGGATGTATTTTCTGAGGCTGCCCTTAACCCAGATTCTCTGCCTCCTGCCCCGGTTAAACCAGATAGATACTACAGGGTTCCGGAAGCTCACAAGTACTTATATGAGAGTCCTAGGGCTGATCCAGAAACTATTACTCAAGGCCCCAAAGGTGTTAGGGCTTCTGTGGTTAAGAATCCAGTTCCTCTGGACAAGGATGCTAGGGCCCTGGATAGGTGGGGGAAAAAAAAAACTGTATACCTCTTCTACTTTGGCTATGAGAGCTTTAAATTGTCAGTTTCATATGCTCAGGTATCAAAATTATTTGCTGGGCCAATTGAAATGTAAAGTAGATGCTTTAGCTGAAAGTATTGAATGTAAGGAGCTTCAGGATTTAGTGCATGCTTCAGACCAAGTTGGTAAGCATTCTTTGCAGTGTGGTTTTGATGCTTTACAGGCTTCTTCCAGGGTGGCTGCTACTAGTTCAGTTGTTCGCAGGCATGCCTGGCTTAAAGATCAGACCTTGTCAGAGCATGTTAAGGCTCGAATTATGGATGCTCCTCTGCAATCTGATGTTCTTTTTGGCCCTCCAGTAGAATCAGTTTTGAAAAAAATGGAGGAAAAAGCTAAGTCTATGCAGGCAGTTAAGGACTTTTTACAGGTTCAGCCCCCTAAGTTCAGTAGGTATTGGCCCGCTAAGGGATGGTCTTTCCCCTCTTCGGATTATCAATCTAGGGGCAGGTCGAGGCGAGGTAGAGGTAGGGCTTCCTCTCAGGGCCCTGTTACTTCTAGGACTTTGGGTTCTTCTACCCCTTCTGCTGGGGAGGGCAGGGGTCAGTCCTTTCGGAAACAGACCCAATGACCTGTGTCTTCAGCTACCGGACTCTGCCTTGCTGGCAGCTTCTCTAGGAGGAAAACTGGGACTTTTCAAAAGGAATTGGCATTTGGTTACCCAAGACAAATGGGTATTGGACATAATAAATCGAGGCTACAAATTTTATTTTCACACATTCCCTCCTTTCAAAGGTATGCCGGATGTGCCTCATCAGCAAAGACTGGCAGCACAGGCACAAATTTCTTCTCTGCTTCAGTTGGGAGCAATACAGGAAGTACCTTCTGCAGAAAGAGGCACAGGGTTTTATTCCCGTCTTTTCTTAGTGCCAAAGAAAGGAAATACTTGGAGACCAATTCTGGATTTGTCCATTCTAAACACCTTTCTGGAAATTCCAAAATTCAAGATGTTAACACTGCAACAGCCGTTGCCTATGCTGGGCAAAGATCACTGGATGGTGACTCTGGATCTCAGAGGCCTATCTTCACATTCCTAGCAGGCCCAGTTGCAGGAAATTCCTGAGATTTCAGAATGGGAATTTGCATTATCAGTTCTCTGCATTGCCCTTTGGCTTGTCTACTGCGCCCAGGGTATTCACAAAAGTCCTGGCTCCAGTAATAGCTTTTCTCAGACTAAAAGGAATTCAAATTTATCCTTATCTGGACGACTGTTTGATTCTGGCTCAAGGCAAGCACGAACTTCTTCAACATCTGCAGTATGTAATAACAGTTTTAAGATGCCTAGGGTATTCTGTGAACGAAATAAAGTCCAGTCTAGTACCCTCACAAGAGATCAGTTTTCTGGGTGTAAGACTGAATACAGCTGCTCAGATGGCATTTCTTACCCCGGACAAACAAAGACATCTACACCTATACTTCCAACAGCTATCAGTAATGTCCAGGCTGACTGCAAGGACAGTCCTTCAAGCCTTGGGGTTCATGGCATCTTGCATTCTAGTACTTCCCAATGCCAAAGTGCATATGAGGAAGCTACAATGGTATCTCCAAAGCGTTTGGACTCAACACAGCCACGATTTGGACACTGTCATTCGGATTCTACCTTGCATTCAGAAAGAATTTGTGTGGTGGGCTCAGGAATGTCACCTAAACAAGGGACTCTCTGTGACCCAACCAGAGGCAAGTCAGATATTAACGACAGGCATACCGAGTCAGCTTGGGAGCTCATTTCAAAGGAAAATGGATTCAAGACCTTTGGCCCCCAGAGCTACTTCACTTGCATATCAACATGAAAGAGATGCTGGCAGTTCAATTTGCTTTGGAAGCATTCAAGGGCCTACTTCAACCAGGACTGGTGTTGATTCGAACAGACAACACAACTGTCATGTGGTACATCAACAAGCAGGGGAACTCATTCTTACCCTCTTTGCAGACAAGCAATGCTGTTATGGGAAACTGCTTTAAATCTGCACATCACTCTTCGAGCACAGTTTCTGCCAGGAGCACAAAATTCTTTAGCAGATGTTCTGAGCAGACAGATTGTGGATCCTCACGAATGGAAGTTGGTCCCTCAGGTATTTCTTCAGTTGACCATGGCTTGGGGAACTCCAGACATAGATCTGTTCGCTTCTCCTCTGAATTTCCAACTGCCACTGTTTTGCACAAGGCTGTTTCATCCAAAAGCCTGGAAAATAGATGCACTATCCTTCAGTTGGAGCAACCTTCACGTGTATGCTTTTCTTCCTCTGCCTCTTCTTCCAAAGGTACTGTTGAAAGTCAGGAGGGACAAACCTTGCATGATCCTTATAGCACCGGATTGGCCTCGTCAGCATTGGTACCCTCTGTTGAGGAGCTTAATTCATGGGACACCTTGGCCATTACCACAGATTCCTCACTTATTGTCTCAGGTAAACAATCATTTTCTCAATGTCAGGGTGCAATCCCTACACCTGACAGCCTGGCGCATTCTGTTATGAAGAAGGAGGGCCTTCAGCTCCCTCAACAAGTTTTGGATGTTATTTTGGAAGCCAGGCGACCTAGTACTCGAAAGGTTTATGCTGATAAATGGAAGAGATTTTTTCTTTGGAGTTCAGCTAAAGGCTTTGATGTCAAATTGCCTAATTTAAGTTGTACATTGCAATATTTGACTGTTTTATTGGACAAGGGTTTGTCCTTCTCTTCTGTAAAAGTGCATGCTGCAGCTATTTCTGCTCACTATGATTGTGACCCTCCTTTGTTTTCACATCCATTGGTTAAACAGCTTCTTAGAGGGGCAAAGAATATAAGACCCCCACGAAGAGCTCCTACTCCTGCCTGGGATCTTAATTTTGTTTTGGAAAAGCTGACTCTGCCTCCTTTTGAACCTGCAGCTACAGCTGAATTGAAGAACTTGGTTATATTCAACTGGACGTATAAGAGAATTTAAGTACCTTTTTATGCACTTTTTTTTTTTAAAAAATACAGTATTTAAATTGATTTAAACTGTGTATGAAGGAGTGTTGAAGGAATTTTTAACTGGTTATTCTGCTCTTCAGTAACTTGAACTAAAAGCTAGTGTTGGCTGAATTTTGTTATTTGCTAGTAATTACAGGTGTGGGGGTAGCCACATTCATTGATTTCCTGTCCTTGCATATTTAAACTGGTGCATGTGAAATAATTCCTGCTTTAAAACTTCAGCTTGGCAAGCTAAGAACTTGGTTATATTCAACTGGACGTATAAGAGAATTTAAGTACCTTTTATGCACTTTTTTTTAAAAAATACAGTATTTAAATTGATTTAAACTGTGTATGAAGGAGTGTTGAAGGAATTTTTAACTGGTTATTCTGCTCTTCAGTTATTCCCACCCACCCTGTTTTGTTTTGGTGTTAATCTTAGTGGCATTGAAACTGCCCGCCTCAGCCTGCCTCTGGGCCCATCTCATTTGCTCACTCAACTGAGTGCAGTGAGATCATATTCTGATTTCAGGCACTCCTACTGTGTACAAAGAGAGCATCTGGGAAATAGAAAAAAAAAAATTAAGCTTATTTCCTGCCTTTCTTGTTAAGTGGTACAGACTATTTGTAGGCTTCTGAGCCCCAAGCCCTTCTGTGTTTGAGGGAAGCCTTCTAGCTTGTTTTTTTTTTCTTGTAACTAGCCAGTTTTCTAGTTTCAGCACTCAAATCTGTTTCTTTGATCTCAGCAGTTGTTCAGAAAAAAAAAAAAAAAAAAAAAATTTCATCCGCTTTTACTGTCCTTCGGTTTTTACCTACTTCTTTTTACTTTTGCATCATCTTAAAATACTCAATTGTATTTATTACTGCTTGGTGTAACTCATTCTAAGCCTTTTGGTTTAAACACTTGGGCTTCGGACCAGTTAGTTGTTTTGCACTGAGAGGGTTTGTGGTCTGCACTGTTGTGGCAGAACAGGTAGCTTACATCCTTCTAGGTTGAGAACTGCTGATTGAGGGCTCAGTGTCTGTTATTCTAAAAGTGTATTAATTCTGGTTTAAGCACTTGGGCTTTCAAACCAGTTATTTTACATTAAGAGGGTTCGTGGTCTGCACTCTTGTGGGAGGAGAGGCTGGACTCTGCCCTTCTGAGCTGGGAATTTCTGGTTAAAGGCTTATAGTGCATGCATATCTGAACTGTTTCTTACTGAAGTTGGTGCGCCTTGTTTGCTGTGGCATAGACTGGATTCGGGCCTGCTGGATCTAGCTTTGTTTGTGTAACTTGAGCACTAATCCAGACATTCTCTAAAGTATTCAATGGTATGTATTACTGCTTGGTTGTAACTTGATTAAAGTGTCGCTATCATTCAAGTCTTTTGGATTAAGCACTTGGGCTTCAGACCAGTTGTTTTACATTAGGAAGGTTTGTGGCAAGCACTGTGGTGGCAGGACAGGTAGCTTTCATCCTTCTAAGTTGGGAACTGCTGATTGAGAGCCCAGTGTCCAAGTGTATTAGTTCTGGTTTAGGCACTTGGGCTTCAGGCCAGTTATTTTACATTAAGAAGGTTCGTGGTCTGCACTCTTGTGGGAGAAGAGGCTGGACTCTGCCCTTCTGAGCTGGGAATTTTCTGGTTAAAGGTTTATAGTGCCTGAATATTTGAACTGTATCTTACTGAAATTGGTTCACCTTGTTTGCTCTAGCATAGACTAGATCCAGGCCTACTGAATCTAGCTTTGTTTATATGCTTGTTGTTTGTTTGCTTGTTATTTCCCTGGAAGCTAATTCACCTAATACGCAACTTCTCAGCTTCTGTGGATCACTAGTGATATCTGCATTGCTTACTGTACTTATTTCCTTGTTTCACTTGAAAGAAAGTTACTGTTTGTCGTTTTGCATTTAGTTACTTGTAACACATTGCACTCAAGTTACCTGGCACTTGCTCACTAAAGCAATTATATAAGTCAGCACTAAAAATTAAAAGCACTACACCCTCACTCCCCACTGGCCCTTGTTTTCAATTAAGGATTTCCCAATATTATTCTAGCATGTCCAAAGGTCAGTTGTCAATCTCCTCTCCGGTCCAGCTGGTGAATCTGGGAATCTTGAGGCAATGTTATAACTGCCTCATGTACACAGACAACCCTCTCCTCCTCCCACATAACACAAATACTTGCGAGAGATGCAGCTATTTAGCCAAACTGGAGGCTGAGCTCTCTCAACTCAGGACTGGCAAGACCAGACAGGAGGAGAAGGCAACTACACACACCACAAAACCAGCCTCACATAATGCTACCACTCCACTGAATCAAACACATAAACACACAAAGACATACTCGGAGGCTCTGAGTAAAAATTTACCTAAACAGCAGAGGCCTCCAAAGCAGACTCCCAAACAACTGCTACCTCAAGACTCCCCACAAGCAACACATAAACCACAAAAGCAGTGCGCAAAGCAGTCACAGCCCTTAAGGCCAAATACAACACCAAACATACTTGTCATAGGTGACTCCATAGTCAGACACACTGACGTCCCACTCACCAGGCTGAACAAGGAGAGGGTCACAGTAAGCTGCCTATCGGGCGCTAGAATCCGCCACATAACACAAGCACTCGGGTCACTCCACAGCAAGTACAAATATGACACAGTCATTGTCCATGCTGGTGTGAACGACCTGAGACGTACCTCCCTGGACTGCATGAAAAGAGACATAGAGGAGCTCTCTGATTATGTAGCCCAGGCAGGTATGACCCTAACCCTGAGCAGTATCCTTCCTTCACCAAGAATGATGCCACAATATAGAGACAAGATGATCAGCTTTAACAATTGGCTTAATGTCTGGTGTCATTCAAAGGGGATCCAGTGTCTGTCTGCCTGGGATGACATGCTTGACAAGCCACGCTGCTTCAAGGGACGGCTTGCACCTGTCACCCTGGGATTCCGGATATTGGCTAAGGCTCTTGCCACCCCATAGTGCCTTTTTAGGCAAGGCTCAAATTCTAAACCTACCACCCTAGAAAACAAAATGGGAAGAAATTGAGGGTAATGCTGCTCAATGCCAGAAGTCTAAATCTCAAAATGCACGACTCGAGGCCCTTCTCAGTATGGAGAACATCGATGTCTGTGCTGTAACTGAAACCTGGTTCAAGGCTCCTGAGAGCACCCGGCACTATTAGGTTTTACCTCATATCATGCGTTCCGCCCCAAAACCCGGACCACTCCACAAAAGGAGGGGGTGTATCCATATTCATAAAGGATACTCACACCTCCAGGTTGGTGGCAACGCATGAAGCCGGAAACCATCCAGGTGCAACTAACCATAGGCAAAACTGCTCTACAAATTGTAGCATGCTACAGGCCACCCTCTCAAACTCAGGAACCCCACACAGCCTTCCTGAAGACACTGGAGGGTATAAATGTATCTCCAAACACCATCATATTGGGTGACTTCAACTACCGAATATAGACTGGGAACATTACTCAAGCCCTAACTTTCTAGCCCAACGGTTCCTGGAGTTCATAAATTCAAATGCCATGGAACAGCTAGTCACTGTTCCCACGAGAGGAGAAAATATACTAGATCTCATTGTCACAAACATGGGGACAAAATGCTCCACACCGAAGTATATCCCTCATTGGTGAGATCTGATCATAAACTAATCTCACTGGAAATCCACATCCGCCCCACCCCAAACAAAAGACCATAGTGAAGAACTTCTCTAAAGCAAACTTCACACTACTCAAGACTGGTGTGGTATCCTTCAAGACCCCTGAGTCAGAGGAAACCACAACCCAAGCTGCGGAAGCCCTTACAAATGCCTTCTATGAACACCTCCAGGACTGCATGGATCAGGCAATCCCAAATAAAACCAAGACTCTTTCCACAAAGGGCAAGCGTCCAGTCTGGTGGACCCCAGCCATTAACAAACTTTACAATAAGAGGAGAAAGCTATTACATGATAGAACAAAATCCATAAAAGGGAAGTCACCCCTGATCATTATTAGTAAAAAATATGAGCACTCATAAAATCAACTAAGGCCAATTTTGAGAGAAAAATTGCCATGGATTCAAAGGACAATCATAAGGCCTTTTTCAGCTATGTTAGGAACCTGGGTGGAAACTCACAGATATGCTCAGAATTAGTCCAAAATGATACAAAATCACTGAACCCACAGACATTGCCAACATACTGGCAGACAGGTTCAGTGCAAACTTCACCCCTCTCCCCTAAAGGAGAGATAACTATCCCAGCCGAGTGTAGCCTCCCGGACATCTCAAATGCGCAGGTGAAAGCTGCTCTCTCTAAAGCTAAAAACACAGCATCAATGGGACCGGATGGTGTCCCCGGCTGTGTGCTACACGAGCTAAATGAGGAATTAAACCCGCACATAAGGCAGCTGTTTAATCTCAGCCTTACCACAGGATACGTGCCCAAGGAGTGGCGACGGCAACTGTGGTCCCACTCCACAAAGGTGGCGCCTCACGGACCCTGGTAATTACCGCCCCATAAGCTTAACAAGTCTAGTCTGCAAAGCTATGGAGAGGATCATAATGGAGCTCATAAACAAAGATATAGGGGACTTGCAGACATTGGACCCGACCCAGTTTGGCTTTGTCAAGGGAAGATCATGCCTTTTGAACTTGGTCGACTTCTTGAAATAGTCACCAAGGCCATTGATGAGGAAAGGCAGTCCATACAGCCTACCTTGACCTTGCAAAGGCTTTGACACAATACCCCACTCGGGTATTGTAGAAAAACTTACCAGCTTAAATGTAAACCCATATGTCACAAGATGGGTTGCAAACTGGCTTAAGGACAGAACCCACAGGGTTAGAGTTGCTGGCGCTGTGTCAGACTCCAAGCCGGTCACAAGTGGTGTCCCACAGGGCTCGGTCCTTGGCCCCCTATTGTTTGGCATCTACTTCTCAGAAGTACAGGCCAACATGGGAGGACTTTGGCTGACAAAGTGTGCAGGCGGCTGCAAACTGGGCCATAGTGGAAAGTGCATCGGACACGGATATCCTTCAGAAGGGACTCACTGAAACAGATAGCTGGTGCCAGAGCCATGGCCTGAAGTTAAACGCCAAAAGATGTATAGTCATACCCTTCGGGAAAAACAAGGTAACCCCAAGCTACCAATATAGGTGGCAATCCACTAAGCACAGAAGAGGTTATCAGGGACCTGGGGACCCAGGTTGACAGTGGCCTTTCTTTTGACACTCACATTGCTGAAGTGGTTAGAAAGACCTTCTACATTGCCCACCTGATCATGAAGGGATTCACATCCAGATCTAGTGAGGTCATTGTTCCCCTGTACTCTTCACTTATCAGACCAATGATAGAGTACAATGCCCCATTCGGGATGTATCTCACCCGACATCTGCAGCAATTGGAGAGACCCCAAAAGTTCCTCACCAAAAGGATAAAGGGACTCCAAAATCTGTCATATGCTGCCAGATTGAAGAAACTCCAGCTCTATTCAGTCGCATACCGTCTGCTCAGAGGTGACATGTGCCTGACATACAATGCCATGTCCAACCCGGAATTAATGGACATGCTCCACCTCAAAAAATCCAAATCCACCAAAACCACTAGAGCAAGCGACTTAAACCTTAGCACGGATATAAATAGGACGTGCTGGAGGGATAGATTTATCACTCAGAGACTCCCTATGCTGTGGAATAAAATCCCGGTCCATGTGAGGCAGAGCACCTCGCTGACTCTGTTCAAGAGAAATCTAGACCTGTGGATGGGAGATCGTAGGTTTACCCCGGGAATCATCTCTGGGTCACTGCTGGACAGAGGCACAACAAACTAATGGGCACAGTATTTTTTCATATAAGGGGTGGCGTAAGCCACAATAATTTGGGCTAGGCTTATAAATGCCTTAGGGCAGATAGCCTAGTATAAACCTATGAACCTATGAACCTATGTCTTGGAAGACTGCTTTTTTGTTGGCTGTTACTTCGGCTAGAAGGGTATCTGAATTACAGGCCCTCATGGCAGTGGAACCTTTTCTGATTTTTCACATGGACAGAGTTTCCTTATGTACTAATCCTACTTTTATGCCTAAAGTGATTTCTAATGTGGCATTGAACCAATCTATACATTTGCCTACTTTTTATGCTAACCCCCAAAATAAAGGGGAAAAAGTTTTGCATTCTTTGGATGTACGTAGGCAGTTAAGGTATTATTTGAGCAGAACCAAAGAGTTCAGAAGATCTCAACAATTGTTTGTTTCTTTTGCTTTGACTTCACAAGGGAAAGCTGTCTCGAAACAAACTATTTCCAAGTGGATTGGCCATTGTATTGCTTTTTGTTACTCTCATCATGGAAAGGATGTTCCAGTTGGGATCAGGCCTCATTCTACTAGGGCTACGGCCACCTCTACTGCTTTTTTGAGAGGGGTAGCTACTAAAGACATTCTAGAGGCAGCTACTTGGAGTTCTGTACATACTTTTACAAAGCATTATCATTTACCTCTTTATTCTAGGTCTAGGGCTGGGTTTGCCACTGCAGTCTTACAGGGCATGTTAGCAGCTCCTAATGCTATTTAGCTGGCCAGCCTCCCTTTTTTCTGTTGCTCTGGGATTCTACCCATATGTCAGGACTGCAGCAATGGGAGACGAAGAACATAGTACAGTTTTGTACCTACCATAAATGTAGATGTTCGAGGATCTCCATTGCTGCAGTCCAATTTTCCTCCTCCTTCCCCTGTTTTAGGTTGGGTTTTGGGTGGTGTTTTTTGCATTCTGACGTCTGAGGCAAGAAAGACTGAGGATATGGCGTCGTCATGCGCATTTGTACTGACACGTACTGACGTCAGTCTCGGGCGCCGATGACCGACGCCAGTTCTATCCCTTTGGTATTCGGGCCGATTGTGGACAGCGGACTACCCATATGTCAGGACTGCAGCAATGGAGATCCTCGAACATCTACATTTATGGTAGGTACAAAACTGTACTTTATGGTGAGAAATACTGAGTATCTGTAATTGTGAATGCGTATATAGAGGTGGCTGTATCTTAATCCATCAACCTTATTTTTCACATTTTCTTCATGGCACTACTACTGTATTTTTCTATTCGGTGCCAATTGCCTGCTACTTCACTGGTCATGCCTGACTGTTGAAGGTCTTTTCCCATGCAATCCATCCATTTCTTTATTGGACCTATTTGTTTCTTCTTGCCTTCTTACTGTCTCTCCCAAATCATCTTCTCTATATATTCTCTTTGGCTTTCTTGCACATGTGCCCAAACCACTATAATCGGTTCGTTCTTTTGACCTCTGCCACCTTCGCTTCTGGTCTTGATGTCCTCTTTTCTTCGTCTTTCTTAGTGTGTATACTACACCTCATCTCAAGCACTTCTCCATCGTCTCATTTCCTAAGCTGCTGTGCCTTCACTTTCTGGGTTTCTGTACCATACAGTAGTACTGTTTTACACCACTGTTTTGTATGGTAACCATTTGAAAGCTCTGGACTGGCTACAGCAAGTCCTGAAACACTGAGACTGGCTGAAAAACTAAGTCTGAGATGGCCATTTCTTGTAATGTCTTTTTTTAGCTTCTTTGGCATTCTTCTGTTACACACTGCCCCTGAAACACTGTGCCAGTCCTGATTCTAGCCTTTACTTCCTCATTCACACTTCCCTTCTCCTTATCTACCCCTCCCATATACTTAAAGTTGTTAATGTGTTCCTCTGTTTTCAGCTTCTTCTGATTTTTCCCCCATTTGCTGCCATGGTGGTTCTCCTATCTGTACTCCATTTCATCCCTGGTGCCTTCAGTTTTGCATTCCGTTCCCTAATCATTTGTCGAAATTTGTGTTCAGAGGCTGCATGTATTGCCTGTATACGGCTGCTTTGACCCCCCCCCCCCAGACTCATTTGCTGATGTGCTCTGTCACTAGTATGAACACAGAGCTGAACCCTGATGTTCAACAGCTCCCACCAGGAACTCCTCTGTGAGTCCAAATGTTCGTGCATAGCCTGCACTAATTCTACCAATCTTTCTAAGACATTGAACCATTGCATGACTGGTTAAAACAGCTTTATTTGGATCTTGTCATATCCCTTCTCCAAGTCTAGGAATGTCCAGTTGAACTGTCCTGGTCTCTAGCATCTTCTCAACTGTCTCTCTTGTTGCAAACATTGGTTCAGTTGTACTGCATCCTGATCTGAATCAGTTACTCAATCCCCATCTTCACCCAACATCTTGATTATTTCTATTATGGCTTCTTCTGATCTTATTTTCTTTAGAGCTGGTCTTACTTTTAACTTCTTCCTCTTTCTACATAGGCTATTCAGGGGAGATTATAGCTTCTGGAAGTACTGTCTGTTTGCCTTTGATGGCCTATGGCTGTATGTATTAGACAAAAATGGGGAGTGGAGTCTGAATGTTCCTGGGTTAGTGAAATGAGGTAAATTAGTGATATTAGGGACTTGGAGTTGATGAATGAGAGGGTGATAGTCTGTTTAGTGCATATGTGTGTGTGCTACATACTTTGCAATTAAAGTTTCATTTTTCCTTTGTTTTACAGGTTGCTCTCTGAAGTTTACACTGCCCAGAAACCAAGAACCTTAAGCTTCAAGGGAGTCATGGCTCTTCTGAAGGTGTCTGGCCCCATAAGACTTCAGTGTTTGGATATGGGTACCACCAAGTGGAAGGAAGGGAGCTTTGAAATTGTGGAAAAAGAAAACAAAGCTAGCCTAGTGGTGAGATACAATTCTGGTGGCAGTCCACGAACATTCCAGGTCAGTGCTTGGCTTTTATTTTTACTTAGACATTTGTTAACTAGGGTAAGTCTGACTGGGGGTGAACCCTTTTCAGAGGAGGTACTGGGAGAAAAGCTCCAGACACAAAAATACAGTTCGCATTAATCTAGGTAGTCCAAGATAAGGGTATATCATTTACAAACCTAGTAAAGCTATAACGTATCAGGCTGATTTAAAATGCTAAAATAGTCAGAATATAAAACAAAACAATAGAAGAAAAATTTTCCTGAGACTGCTGAACTTTCTATAGACTAGTTGAGCAGGTAAATGAGAGTAGCTGGGGAAAAGGAAAGGATGAAAGTACGGGACAGAGAAATAGTGATTAGTTTGGGGAGGCTGAAACTGATGAGGGGGTGGTTGATTATTCTTTTTCTCAAACAATGTGATATACTGATTTTAAAGTGTGCTTCTAAGTAATGGGTCCTTGGTTATGTAACTGTGGCTAGTGTGCTGTGTGGAAATGAATGTCTTAAGGTGTTTTTTGCCTTGTATTGGTAGATGGAGAAACTGATGTTTGAGGCTATAGGCAGATTTTGGTTACTTTAACTTCTTTCATTCATTTTGATAAATGTATCCTGGAATGCGACTTGCTTCATTTTTGGTCAGAATTTTGACCAAATCTGTTAATATCATTTTGGCTAAATTTCTGTACGTCATTTGACGCTGATTTATAGAAAGGCTGATTAGGAAACTGGTTGAATGGAATCGGGAAGATAGGTTTTGGCAGTAATTGACTGGTGGGATTGATTAGATGTCATTTTGTTTAGTCCCCTGGAGTAGTACCAGGATCTGTGATGTGACTGACCATCTTAAGGTAACCGTTAACAGGTCAATATAAAATAGTGCAGTGTCTGACATTTGGTAAGAAGCATTCCAGAAGAGAATGTTTGGCATAGGTACCCTACTTGGCTGCAGAGGAGGAATTTGTCGTTGGTTCACCTTGACGGTGATCTCCCATCCTAAGCAGAGTAAAGGAGTAGAGGCTGCAGTGGCCTGGATTTGAGACTTGTGACATGGAATGTGGGTATGCAGACATTTTGTTACCTAAAATGTTTCAGAGGCCCTACTTTGGAGACTGATTTGGTTGAAGGATTTTGGAGTTGCCAAAACAGAAGTGGGTGGAGCAATTTGGTTATAGGTGTGTGTTGGCTGCTGTTTATTTTAAGCAAGAATGGTTATTGAAGTCTAAGCAACTAAATACACAATCCTGTAAAGAACAGTAGGTCAGTCTCTGGGCAGAAGATTGTTAGAGGAAGGGGAGACTATGCTTATTTCATTGGTTTGAAATGGATGTGAAACAAGCTACTTCAGAGTAAGTATCAAAGTTGTGTATCTGTTAGCTGCCTTGCAACACTAGATTTACTAGTTTGACACTAGGTCGGTATGTCTTCGTTATTGTCTGTGCACGTTTTTCCTTTGTCCTATTAGATTTTAACTAAGTTACTCGTTTTTCTCAGCTCAAAGATATGCCAGTAGGTGAAGTGATGATCCAGTGAAGTGTGCATTATTCTTTTGTAGAACAGTTCTCTGCGAACCCTAAAAAGAATAAAGCCGTTATTAAAAAAGTGAGTGTTTCACTCAAGTTTGTGTGTGAAAATTTCCTTCTGTAAAGTTTGTTGCACATTATATCCTTGCAATTTGGAATTGAATGAGACCGGGTAAGAAGGGGTGGTTGAGTTGTGGGGTTGATGGGGTGGGAAGAGGTGGGTGGGTTGTATAGTTGCTGATGCCTGGGAAGTTGTCTTGGTCCGTGGTTGAGGAAGCAGTCTACATGAATAACTTGTCTTTCCTCTTCTTGATGCGACAGCCAATGCTACCAAAGCTTCCTTTTACTGACCCAGGTTAGATTCCTGCATGATTTTGATCTCTTGGGGTTACTGTCAACTTTATAGCACCCCCCCCCCCCAAAAAAAAACTTAATGCACTGAGCACATGCACTTTTATTGTAATTTTTTTCATGGTCTCACTTTTCCTACTGAAAGCATTGATCAAGAAGCGGTGGTCCATCATTTTTAAGCATCTTTTGACTGCTGGCACTGGGCATGCACAGTTGTTTCCTGTGACGTAAGGGTGGAGTGCAAAGAGGGCCACTAGGATTGTCAGGCGTTTCTTTGAGGAGAATACTACAACAAAAGACTCTGGGGTTCCTCTCTAGAAGCAAAGAAAGTAGAAAAGACATGCTGTGGATACATAAAGTAACTACAGGGAACTGAAATAATGGACTTGAGAAGGGTGGGAGGAAGGAAGGATTTTCTGTGGATAAGAGGAAGTACTGTTTGTGAAAGAGGGTATTGGTTAGGTTGTGAAAATAGGTAATGCAGTTAAGACGACGTAAACCTTTCAGTATAGTAGCTAGCAAGGTGTGTGTGCATACGTGTGTTCTTTTGGGGGGGGGGGTGCGTACAGATATTGTTTTGTATGTCATGCACTTGGGAGATTATTTTTGCTCTCAATGAGAGTGCAGTCCTGTTGTGGTCCTGTTCTCTGCAACAGGACATGAGGGGCTTATGCCCCCCATGCCATTGTTAATCACGTTCTAGTAAATGCTTTTAGAAAGTGATAGCTCATTCATATGGGTCCTGTTTTTCAGCCATTTGGGTTTTGATTGGGGGGGGGGGGGCTTTCGTAACTTGTAGTGTGGTCCTATGGAAAGTACACATCTTTGGCCAAATGTCTGCTTCCTCTTGTAGTGATTAATTCAAGTGTTAAACCATGTGCAGAGATTTTTTAAGTCCACAAAGCTGCTTGCAAAACAGGATTGGATAAGGTTCTCACTTTTGGTTTGAAAGTTTCCCTCTGCTGCATTAGTTACCCTGTCTTATTTCAAGATATATAGCTGATCCAGGCTTTAGCTATTCCATTGATATGCAAATCTCAGACCGGTCTTTTTTTTTTCTGTTGGGAGAGGCAACAGGTGGCTCAGTACCACCTAGAAAAGTAAATTTAAGAGGGATTCTTTGTCATTTACACTGAGTAATTCTTTGTCCTTGGATAGGTTAGTACAGCAGACTTTTTTTTTGTGTTTTAAAGGGTCCTTCTGGTGATTATCAGCTCTACTTGCCATACCCCTGAGCTGCCGTTTTGCCTGTGGAGAGCTGCTGTTTTTGTTTAAGGATCAAGCATTTATGAGAGTGAGTTCTAGTTTCTCTCGAAAGTTGTCTTCTTGATGTCGCTTGGAGTTCGTTCACTTTTCACCATCCATTCTAAGAGGGATGTATTCTCTGTACAATAATGGCCAAGGGTGGTTGCAGCTTAAATGGCAGAGGGTGTAAGTGTTCAGAAAGATAGACATTTGCCAGTGACCTAATTTCCACATTCTATGACTTATAATGCAGCGGTGATCCTTACAATGACCATTCTTTGTTCCAACTCGTTAACTTATTAGATTGCTTAAGGGTTATATCTAAATCCTTTCCACTCTTGCCAAGGTATACCGCATCTCCTCACCCTGTGCCCTACTGCATAATCTGTTACACAGAACTTGTGACATTGTATCATTTGTTTGCCAGAGTCTTCCGCTTTTCTATTTATCCTTTTAATGCTGTCTTAATCCTGGTAATAATTGATGATCATCCATATTGATCATTGGTGAAGTAGCTTTAGCTATATGGGTTGTATCCTGCCAAGGATATAGCATCCCACCAACTTCCAATGTTTTAGGGGACCTTCATGCACCTAAACCTTCAGTAAGCTTGAGGAGTCGAGCACTACAGACCTTTTCTGCTGTTTGAAGAAAGTGATCCTCTCCAGGCTTTAGAGGAAGCATTGGCTTGTGCTCTTTCTTTGCCGGGCAAATAAGTTGTCTTTGGGAAAAACATTATTTTACCTTCCTGTTTAGGAAGACTGTAACAAGACTTGACTGTGCTTTTTAACAGGAGTGCACTTTTCCTGTCAGTTTATAAGTTGTTTAAAGTAAATGAAAAACATGTTTTTTGTGTAGAAAGCGTGTGTGTTTCACCTTTTTGGGGCTAGAAAAGTGCCCCCCGTGTGAGTGAGTGAAAAAATGACTTTTAAAGACTAACTTTTTACTGGTTCTTGCTGCTTGTTCTCTCCAGGAAAGGTCATTGAACAAACTACAGTTCCCACAGAGATGCCTCTTCCTGAAGATATTTGAGCTTCTGAATATGGACAGATAAGGATTTCCTCCTCAATTTTCTGATTTAGACTCTGATGAGAGCTCAGTTTCTGAATCTCCCTTGGGGTGGGTTTGTTTCTCTGACTATTTCCAGAATGTACCAGTGTTGAGTGTGAGAACACTGAGGTTTCTCAGTCCCTTATGAAGTACTATGATATGTTGCAGAAGTAATCTCCAGAACCCTCAGTCCTTCTCACAGTTCTGTTGGCTCTGAAACAAGAGTCGGCCTGCTACCCCTAAAAAGGCATATAAAATGTGTATAAAGTTCAGGCTTTTTACGTTTTTGTATACTCTTCTTAAACTTGACCCAACAGCTATAGTTTTAGTTAACCAAATGTTTAACAGCACTGGGATTAATTCAGATCATTCTTTTATTTGACATTTGTTAACTGGGTTGGTCCTACTGAACCAGTGGCCCATTCTCAGTGGAGACCTGAGGAGAAAAGCTCCAGTACATAGAAATACATGATGAGCATATTTGGAGTACGACAAACATAGAGGTCTTGTGTTCTAAAACAGCAAATAGCAAATGGAAACTGTAGTACAGGAGGCACATAGCAAAAAAATAATATGCAGTTATAATACAAGTACAGAGAAGACATTCTTTGACTGTTTCAGGCATATTTATAAGTACAGCACAAGCCATAGGATGTGAAGATTATTGATAAAAATGGGAAAGAAGTCTGCTTTTGCAACTTAGTATTTTCAAAATTTTTAATTGCCAGACTCAAGTTTTAAAGTTTATTCTGTCCAACTGTGAAAAGTATGAGGAATGTTTTGTCTGCAGTTTCTTTTTGTGATGAAAAATTGCTTTGGGTAATTTAGTTTCTTCCATTGTACAAGTCACCACTCATTACTTAAATTAGGTGTGACTTTACCAATGTCCATATCCCTGGAAGAAGTACTGTTTTGAGGAGTTTTGTATGGCTGTGTTCTTGGAACCTCTCGGAGGATATGAAAAATGAGATGGTCTCCTTTGGATAGAGATTTAGTTTTTTGGTTCATTTGCTGCAAAGATGGTCAAGAAGTGTGACGAAAGGAATAAGTTAATACAGGGAATCTTTTAACATTTTTCAATCCTCCTTTTCCAAGTTTTGGGAGAGATTCACTAACCCTTCATACTGTATTGGCAAAATAAAACAAAATACAGTTTCAACAAAATGTGGGTAAACAGACGTTTTAGGAAAAATGGTGGGGGGGGGGCAGAAAGAATGTAGGGACAGCCCCGAAAATAAAGAACAGTCTCAAGTCAGTGTGAGTTGTTAAGGGACCTTGTTCTGGCCTCCCCCTTCAACCATGGTAGTCTTTTCTTTTCCAGAATGTCAGAATCTCCAACTTTTCCCTCTTGCTTCAGATAGTTTCAGACTAATGAGTTGTGATCTGAAGATCATTCATCAAAGTTACGTATGGCAGTGAGGGGTAATTCCTTATCCACCAGAGTACACCAAACTCTTATTTTCCCCTGCCCCTCAACACATGCTGTCCCAGGGTGTCATAGAACCGATTCTTTCCCCTCCTTCCCTGGTTGGGAAAAGTTTTTATTCAAGAATGTTTTTAGTGACAGAAAGAATGTTTTAAGACCAGTTCAGAATGTCACTTCGCAACCTGTTAATTTTTCTTCCACATTAAAGTACCTCATCCATCACTATTCATCTGGACTTCAGGCATTTCTTGGTTTTTTTGTGCATCTGGATCACATTATCAGTTATCTGTCTTGCTCTTTGAACTGTCCACTGCACCAAGAATGTTGGTGTCTAGCTGCTATTATAGCTGATTGCAGGCTACAGGGTATCCATATTCTATATTTAGGCAAGTTGCTTATTTTTACTGAGTTGTTTTTCAAAATGTCAGGAATCTCTTACTTGAGAGATCTCTTACACAAGCTGGGATTCCTAGAGAACATTCAAAGGTCCTTTTTTGACTCATTCACACAGGGTTGTGTTCTTTGGGTGTTTGCTAGACATGTCAGTTCAAAAGGGATCTTTATATAGATCTAATTCTAAGGTTTTCCACTCAAACTTTCGTCACTGGATGGGAATACCTCAGGAGTTTGCATCTCATGGCATAAAAGAGTCTCCTGATATCACTGGCAAGATACCACATGAGAAAGATACTCATGTCTGATCCCAGAATCAACATTCCATTGCTGGGATTTGTCAGAAGAGAAGTCAGTTGGAGACAACAAACTTCTCCTAAAGCTAGGATGTTCTTCGTCTCACATTGCTGCAGTCATAACCTGTGGGTAGTCCGCTGTCCTCGGTCGGCCCGAATACCAAAGAGTTAGGCTGGCGTCGGTCATGGTCGCCAGGAGCTGACGTCAGTACGTAGTAGTACTTAAGCGCATGACCGACGCCATATCCTCAGTCTTTCTTGCCGCGTGGTCCGAAGCAGAAGCAGCGTTTGCAAGTGCCGTTCGGCGTTCTGAAATTTTCAATTATCAAGTTTCAGACCGAAGACCAAGTTGGGCTAAGTACCCCGTTGGGGAAAATTTTTGTCTTTTCTTGCCTCAAGTTAATCCGGATGTCAGAAAAAGTTAATAATTGTATTTCTTGTGGGAAACTGATACCTCATGGGGACTATCATTCTCTCTGTATTCCTTGCTTGGGGCCTGAACACAACGTAGTCGGGTGTCGCTTTTGCGCTAGATTTAATAAGCGCACCATTAAACGAAGATTAGACTGTGCCAGGCTTGTTTTCGGTAAGCGGTGTAACTACAACATGCCGTCGATCCTCCGACTACCGCTAAAAAACGTAAAGATAAATCTTTAAGGTCTAAACCGGATGAGTCGTCCGTTGCGGACGCCAGTTCTATGGAACCTCCGGTTGAATCTGTGGATCCGGCCGAGGTCTCGGCTGAATCCCAGGGGGAACCTTTACTTTTGCAGGAGTTGGCCTCTCAGGAGTTAGGCCAGGCCGAGGGTGCTTCTCTGGTATCTGTAGTTCCATCCTTACAGAAGGTTATTAGGCCTTCTACCTCAGTGGCTAAAGGCCATGCTAAGGCTAAACCTGGTCTTACTGGTACTGGCCATAGCCCTAGTTCTTCAGCTTCTGTTCCTAAAAAACATATGTTGAAAATGGCAGAGGATTTGATTACTTTGATCAGGGGATCTATGCCCCCCCCAGAGAAGAGGCCTAGGGTGGAGACAGATTTAGAGGGAATGGAGCATTCTTCAGACTACTCTTGAGTCCTCAGCTGAGGATATTCAGGATTACCCTCCCTATTCAGATTCGGATGCAGAGGATTCCTGTCCTCCTGCTTCTCCTCCAGAGGATTTTTCCTTTTCTGAAACTTTACATTCCATGAGGGAACATTTCAAGTGGGAAGGTCAGGATTTTTCAGATTCTCGAAAAAGGCTTAGGGAATTTTTTTTACCACAACATAGGCCTTTGGCTATGTTTTTTCTGAAGCTTCACTTAATCCTGATTCTTTACCCCCAGCCCCTGTCAAGCCAGACAGATATTACAGGGTTCCAGAAGCACATAAATATTTGTATAAGAGTCCTAGAGCTGACCCGGAAACTATTATTCAAGGGCCGAAGGGTGTCGGGGCTTCTGTGCTTAAGAATCCAGTTCCTTTGGATAAAGATTCTAGATCGTTGGATAGGTGGGGGAAAAAAGTGTACACCTCTTCTACATTAGCTATGAGGGCTTTAAATTGCCAGTTTCATATGCTGAAGTATCAGAACTTTTTGTTAGGCCAATTGAAATCTAAGGTGGATGCTTTATCTGAGGGTATAGAGTGTAAGGAATTGCAGGAGTTGGTTCATGCTTCAGATCAAGTTGGAAAACATTCTTTGCAGTGTGGTTTCGATGCTCTTCAGGCTTCATCCAGGGTGGCTGCTACTGGTTCAGTTATTCGTAGACATGCCTGGCTTAAGGATCAAAATTTGTCAGAGCATGTTAAAGCTCGGATTTTGGATGCTCCTCTTCAATCTGAAGTTCTTTTTGGTTCTCCGGTGGAGTCAGTTTTGAAAAAGATGGAAGATAAAGCTAAGTCTATGCAGACGGTCAAGGATTTTTTGCAGGTGCAGCCCCCCTAAGTTTAGCAGGAATTGGCCTGCTAGAGGATGGTCCTACCCTTCTTCGGATTTTCAGTCTAAGGGCAGGTCTAGACGTGGTGGAGGCAGGGCTCACGCTCGGGGTTCTTTCAGACCTAGGACTTTGAGTTCTCCTGCACAGTCTTCTGGTGAGGGCAGGGGTCAGCCTTTTCGTAAACAGACCCAATGACCTGTATCTTCAGCTGCCAGATCCTTCTTTTCTGGCAGCTCCTCTAGGAGGAAAGTTGGCACTTTTCAAACAATACTGGCATTTGGTCACCCAGGACAAATGGGTGTTGGAAATAATAAACCAAGGTTACAAGTTTTACTTTCACACTTTTCCTCCTTTCAAAGGCATGCCGGATGTGCCTCCTCAGCAAAGGCTGGAGGCTCAGGAGCAAATTTCTTTGCTTTTCCAGATGGGAGCTATCCAGGTGGTACCTCCGTCAGAAGTAGGCCTAGGGTTTTATTCCCATCTATTCCTAGTGCCAAAGAAAGGAAACACTTGGAGGCCAATTCTGGATTTATCCATTCTCAATACCTACCTAGACATTCCAAAGTTCAAGATGTTAACATTACAACAACTTCTGCCTATGCTAGGCAAAGATCACTGGATGGTAACCCTGGATCTCAGAGGCCTATCTTCACATTCCTATCAGGCCCAGCTGCGGGAGATTCCTGCGATTTCGGGCTGGTACTTCTCATTATCAGTTCTCTGCATTGCCCATTGGTTTATCTACTGCGCCCAGGGCGTTCACAAAAGTTCTGGCTCCTGTAATAGCTTTCTTCAGACAGAGGGGAATACAAATCTATCCTTATCTGGACGATTGCCTGATTCTTGCTCAAGACAAAGACAAGTTACTTCAACATCTGCAGTATGTAATGGCAGTTTTAAGGTGCCTAGGGTATTCTGTGAACGAAATAAAGTCCAGTCTAGTACCCTCTCAGGACATGTGCTTTCTGGGTGTGAGACTGAATACAGCTTCTCAGATGGCTTTTCTGACCCCGGACAAACAAAGAACTCTTCACCTATACTTCCAGCAGTTATCAGTACTGTCCAGGCTGACTGCAAGGACAGTCCTTCAAGCCTTGGGGTTCATGGCATCTTGCATTCTAGTACTTCCCAATGCCAAACTGCATATGAGGAAGCTACAATGGTATCTCAAAACTGTATGGACTCAACACTGCCACGATTTGGACACTGTCATTCGGATAATACCTTGCATCCAGAAGGAATTCTTGTGGTGGAATTCTTGTGGTGGGCGCAGGAATGTCACCTAAACAAGGGACTCTCTGTGACCCGACCAGAGGCGAGTCAGATCATAACGACAGATGCCTCTGACTTGGCTTGGGGAGCACACTTCAATGGGAAATGGCTTCAAGACACGTGGCCTCCCAGACTACAACATTTGCATATCAACATGAAGGAGATGTTAGCAGTCCAATTTGCCCTGATGGCCTTCAAGGACCTACTTCAACCAGGACAGGTGTTGATTCGAACAGACAACACAACAGTCATGTGGTACATCAACAAGCAGGGGGGAACCCATTCTTACCCTCTTTGCAGACAAGCAATGATATTGTGGGAGACTGCTCTGAGTTCGCACATCACTCTTCAAGCACGGTTTCTGCCAGAAGCACAGAACTCCCTAGCAGATGTATTGAGCAGACAAATTGTGGACCCCCACGAGTGGAAATTGGATCCTCAGGTATTCCAACAGTTCACAGTGGCTTGGGGAACTCCAGACATAGATCTGTTCGCTTCTCCACTAAATTTCCAACTACCAAAATTTTGCACAAAGATGTTTCACCCAAAAGCTTGGAAAGTGGATGCTCTATCTTTCAGTTGGAACAACCTTCACGTCTATGCTTTCCCTCCTCTGCCTCTCCTTCCCAAGGTACTCTTGAAAGTCAGGCGGGACAAGCCTTGCATGATTCTAATAGCAGCAGATTGGCCACGTCAGCACTGGTATCCTCTGCTGAGAAGTTTAATTCAGGAGCCTCCTTGGCCTTTGCCACAGATTCCTCACTTGTTGTCGGTCAAGCAATCATTTGCTCAATGTCAGGGTGCAGTCCCTGCATCTAACAGCCTGGCGTATTCTGTTTTAGAGCCTGTGGGGTCTCAGCTTCCTCAACAGGTTTTAGATGTCATTTTGGAAGCCAGGCGGCCCAGTACTAGAAAAGTTTATGCTGATAAATGGAGGAGATTTTTTCTTTGGAGCACAGCAAAGGGCTTTGATGTCTCAGTACCTAATTTGAGTTTTACGCTACAGTACCTTACTGAATTACTGGACAAGGGTTTGTCATTTTCCTCTGAAAGTTCATGCTGCAGCCATTTCTGCTCACTATGATTGTGACCCTCCTTTATTTTCTCATCCTTTGTTTAAGCAATTTCTTAGAGGGGCAAAAAATATAAGACCTCCACGTAGAGCTCCTACTCCTTCCTGGGATCTCAATTTTGTGTTGAAGCTTACTTTACCTCCTTTCGAACCTGCAGCTACGTCTGAGCTGAAGTTTTTGTCTTGGAAAACTGCTTTTTTGTTGGCCATTACCTCTGCTAGGAGGGTCTCTGAATTGCAGGCACTCATGGCAGTTGAACCTTTCCTGGTATTTCATAAGGATAGGGTGTCTTTGCGTACTAACCCTACTTTTATGCCTAAAGTGATTTCTAATGTGGCCTTGAACCAGTCTATTCATTTGCCTACTTTTTATGCTGATCCCCAAAATAAGGGGGAAAAAGTTTTGCATTCTTTGGACATTCACAGGCAGCTACGTTATTATTTGAGCAGAACTAAACAGTTCAGGCAGACTCAACAGTTATTTCTTTTGCTCTGGCTTCTCAAGGGAAAGCTGTTTCAAAGCAAACTATTTCTAAGTGGATTGGTCATTGTATTGCTTTTTGTTATTCTCATCATGGGAAGAATGTTCCTGCTGGGATCAGACCTCATTCCACTAGGGCTACTGCCACATCTACTGCATTTTTGAGGGGGGTAGCTACTAAGGATATTTTGGAGGCAGCTACTTGGAGTTCAGTACACACTTTTACTAAGCATTACCATCTCCCTCTTTATTCCAAGTCTAGGGCTGGGTTTGCCACTGCAGTTTTACAGGGCATGTTAGCAGCTCCTAATGCTTTTTAATTTGCCAGCCTCTCTTTTCCTTTGCTTTGGGATTCTACCCACAGGTTATGACTGCAGCAATGTGAGACGAAGAACATATTACAGTTTTGTACCTACCATAAATGTAGATGTTCGAGGATCCACATTGCTGCAGTCCTATTTTCCCTCCCTCCTTCCCCTCTTTAGTTTGAGGTTGCTGTTTTTTCCTTTGGGATAATTGTTATTTTCTCACTTGGGGTTGTTGGGCATTTACTATTTTGGCTCTGGCCTTTCCTTTTTAAGGCCTTCTGACATCTGGGTCAAGAAAGACTGAGGATATGGCGTCGGTCATGCGCTTAAGTACTACTACGTACTGACGTCGGCTCCGGGTGACCATGACCGACGCCAGCCTAACTCTTTGGTATTCGGGCCGACCGAGGACAGCAGACTACCCACAGGTTATGACTGCAGCAATGTGGATCCTCGAACATCTACATTTATGGTAGGTACAAAACTGTACTTTTCCCTTTCTCCTTCCGTGTTCCAAAGCAGTCAGTCACCAAAGACATGCTGGACTTTCTTGCCGAGCAGTTTCTGGAGTGATGTAAAAGTGCATTCTGTAGGACACCAGCGACAGACACAAGCACATAAATTTAAAAGAGATTCTTTCCCTCTTCAGGGTACTCAATATACTGAATCCTCTTTGGTCCCCTGGATTTCTTAAAATTGTTATAGGAAATGCAGCAGTTGTGATACATCAGCAGGCAAGGGAGAGCCAGTTAATTTGGGGTGTAGCTTCACAGCACAGTCTCTCTACAGGCATCCTGCATTCCATTGGAGCACAGTTGTGTGTCAGACAAGCTGAGCAAAACAAGTGAAGACCATTCCGCATGGAAACTAGATCATGGGATGTTCCAAGATTTGTTCCATGTATGAGGAGCTCCTCAAGTAGACATATCACCTGGGAATATTCTGATCCAGGACTTGATGCAAGAAGGTCTGGATGATGGATACCTTTTCCTTTACTTGGATAGGAGTGTTCCTCAGTGCGTTTCCACCCTTTTCACTGATTATCCAGGATACTTCTGAAGATTCAGAATGATTTCCCAAAAGTTACTGTGACTCTCTTCTGGCCCAGGCAGTGGTTTTCCCAATTTTTTTTTTTTTTTTTTTTTGGAAATGGCCAAGGGCAATTACCACAAGCTTCCATTCAGCGTAGATGTATTCACAGAAGATAAAGGGTGCATGATGCACCCCAACCCCAGTCAGCTTTGGCTGACTGCCTGGAAGATAGGGTCTTAAGTCCCTTTAGGCACTTGCTTACTGAGGGTGTGCAGCAAGTACTAATGGAAGCAAGAAAGCCTGCTAGTGGAAAATTATATATTGGCATAACCAGCACCCCATTCAAGGGTGGTAGTTTTCTGGTTTTACAGTATTTGTGTGAGTTAATGTCCTATTGTCTTTCTTACTATTCCATCAAGGTTCATTTATCAGCCATTTCAACATGTCTACCCATGGATCCTCCTCTCATGCTAATTTCAGAACGCCTTTACAAGGAGTTTTGCATAAAAAGCCTCCAAGAAAACTGGTGGTTTCTTGTTGGGATCTTAATTTTGTGTTGAAGCTAACACTTGCTCCATTTGCGCCAGCTAGCTGTCTGACTTGGGTTTTTAACATAGAAAACTGTTTTTACTGATTGCTTTCACCTCTAAGAAAAGCATCTTGAGTTGCCATCTCTTATAGTGAGTCAACCCTATCTCATTTTCCACAGAGGTGGGGTTTCTTTGAGCACTAATCCCTCTTTTATGACTGAAGTGGTATCTGAGTTTACTTTACTTTAAACCAAATTCTCCGCTATCCCTCTCCCTGCTTTTTCCCGGACCTAAAAATGGGGGTGGGGGGTGGATACTTCATAACTTGGCTGTCCACAGACATCTCCATTACTATCTTGACAGAACAGTATCTTTCACATCTTCAGATCAGTTCATTTCATGTGAAGGTAAGACAGGACAGCATGTGCCAAAACGGACCATTTCCCAATGCTTGTCTTGGACTGTTACCTTTTGTTATACTCAACACAACAGAACTATTTCAGGCAAGGTCAACATCCACTGTACCAGGGCTTTGGCTTCATCTTTAGCTTTTTGGAAAGGGCTTTATTCTAGAAGCAACAACCTAGTCCTCTGCTTACATTTTACAAGGCATGACAGGCTTGTTTCCTTTTCTAGGACTAGATCAGGCTTTCCTAGGGCCATTCTTCAGAGGCTCCTGGACCCTTCCCTTCCACGTCCCAAATGTAGTAAGCTAGAGTGATCTACCAATGTAATGAGGGGTACTGCGGCATACAGTTGTGCAAGTAAACATACCATCGCAGTAGATGTTTGGATGATCACAGCTCGATTCCTCTTCTTTTTTTGTGTGTTATTTATGCCGGAGTGTGAAGGTGAATATTTATTGTTCCTGGCAAGCTTTGAAGGGCTTAGCACGTCAACTCAGCTTGAGCTGACTGGTTTGGATGTGTGGAAGGTGCCCTGATGCTTTGGAAGCTAGCAGACTATTCTGTTCTTGGCAGTATGTAGCCAAGGCTAATGAAACAGTGATCATTCAAATCTCAGCTGTATGGTAGGTTTATTTGCTCAACTGCGCTTTTTCCTACTTCCAAGGTCTGGTTATTTCTTTTTTGCTGCTTGTCCCCCCCCCCCCCCCCATTTTCTTGTAGCAATTTTCTTTACAGTTAGACTTTCGCATAGTAAGAAGGAGGAGCTGGGGTAGAATCCATGATTGCAAAGTCATCCCCAGTGAAACACTCTACCCACAGCATAAACCACGATTGCTACACCCAGCTGCAAGCAGTGGTCAGCGAAGACTATAAGGTTAACAAAGACCAGGCTGAAGACCTGGAAGTTGACTGGAGAGAAAATACAGCAGTTCAAGAAATTACTCTGGGCTCTAGCGCCCCCAACAAGAAATAGGTGGAGTTGAAAAAGAATGGCAGCGCCTCAAAATAGCATGTGTTAGGACTACAGAACAGATGTGTGACTGAGCCAGATATGGAAATAAAGTACCTAAGGAAAGTTAGTGGTGGAATGCTGACGTCCAGGACGTCATCAAAAGAAAGGAGTGCAGGAAAAATGGTGGATAAAGACCAGGAATACTGGTTTGCTAAAACAGGAGTTGCAGTAGCAAAGAATATGGCTTCAGAGGTACTCCACCAACTTCTGGAAAGTGACCCAATAGGTTTTACAAAAAAAACTATATATCCAGTCGCAAGGCAAAGACCGAAAGATAAAACAAGATGTTCATAGGTAGGTACTAGGCATCGGCCCAAGGGCCTACGTAAGCCTAGCCAGCAAGGTTCCATAACTTATGTCACCCAAGAAAGTTATTTGCCTGTGCCACTGTCCAGCAGAGGCACAGAAGTGATTCTCTGGGTGTATTTCCCATTTCCCATCCACTCCAAGATTTTTCTTGAAGAGTGCTAATGAAGAACTTTGCTTGACATAGATGGGTAGCTTGTTCCAGAATATAGGAAGTCTCTGGGACAGGAATCTATCCCTCCAGCGTGTCCTGTTTATTGTGGTGACCAGCTTTAGGTCTCTAGAGCGTGTAGCTCGGAGGGATTGGGATTTCTCTAGGTGTAGCATGTCCAACAGCTTTTGGTTTGACATAGCTTTATATGTTAGGCAGAGATCACCTTAGAGTGGGCGATATGCTACGGAGTAAAGCTGGAGTTTTTTGAGGTCAGTGTAGGGCATTTGTTTGGGGCCAGTAATCCTCTTTGTGAAGTACTGTGGCCTTTCCAGCTGCTGCAGATGTCTTGTGAGGTACATTCCAAAAACCACCCTATAATGGGTCTAATGAGTGACTATTAGAGGGGAACAAGGACCTTTTTTTTTTCCTGGATGAGAACCCTTTTATGATTAGGTGTGCCACGTAGGACTTCCTGACTACTGTGGCAATGTGACTATCAAAGGAGAGACTACTCTCCACCTGGGTCCCAAGGTCTCTTATCACACATTCAGTGTTAAGTAGATTGCTGCCTATTTGGTATTTCATGGGTACAAAGTTTTTACCAAAGGGGATGACACTGCACTTTTTGGCATTGAGCTTGAGGCCGTGGCTCTGACACCAGGCATCTGTCTGTGAGGCTCTTCTGCAGGATGTCCACGTCATTTGGGGACTTGACATTGGCTCCCAGTTTGCAGTCTCAGTGAGGCCCTTTTGTAGGAAGTCCACATCGTTAGGAGTTTCAATTATGGCTCCTAGTTTGCAGTCATCTGCAAACGCCAGAGGCCTTTGTGTTTGGTATCTACTTCTCTGAAGTACAGGCTAACAGGAGAGGTCCCAGAACGGAACCCTGTGGTACTCCACTTGTCACTGCTTTGAGGTCAGAGTTAGAGTCTGCAACTTTTACAGTGTGGGTTCTGTCGGTGAGCCAGTTGGCAACTGTTCATATGGGATGCTAGCAACAATCTGCTCACCAGTCCATAGGACATCAAAGGGAGATGGAAGGAGCTTTTCCTGCAGCTTCTGAATGAAAAAATCCCACAGAAGCTGTACTGCCCCAGAAACAGCCTATGATGAGAGAAGAGGAGCTCACCCTAGAAGAAGTAAGAACTGCACTCAACACAATGATGGGGAAAGCAGCAGGCTCGGATGAGGTCACAGCAGATATGATAAAGATATTGGGAGAGCTAGGATAGAAATGCCTCCTGAGGTTACTACTAGCAGTGTGGAGAGAAAGTTGCATCTCAGATGACTGGAGAATAAGCATACTCATGCTGGTGTACAAGAGAAAAGGGGACATCCACAACTGTGGGCAGTACAGAGGCATCAAACTGCTGTCAAATTGCATGTGAAAGTTCTGGAGAGGGTGATAGATAAACGGATACATTGGGTGTCTCACCTAATTTCTCACATATTATCATATCATTTTGTTTATACTTTGGAAGGGGGAAGAGGAGAATTTTATTTAAATTCATTGATTACATCAATGATAGTACCCAATATTTGCAATTCACCTACAATATCAGTAGGACAGGGATTCATTATCTTGATACCTACATATTTACTGATGGGAACACCTTTCAGTCCAAGATCTTTAGAAAAGATACTTTTTGTAATGCCTATCTGGAATTCTCTAGTAACCATCCCTATACACAGAAACGTAGTATAATAAAAGGACAGTGTATAAGGGAGGCCAGGATGACATCCATTAGGGAAGATATGATCATCAAGATGGCATTCATTGGTAATCTATTCAGACAAAGAGGTTACCCTGAACATATGATAAAGGACGTGACTGAATATGTCATAAGAGAATGGGGCAACAAATACCCACCAGTCCTAGGAAAAGGGTTTTCTTCACCCAACGTAAATAGATGTAACAAAACAGGGGAACAATATCAAAGGGCATGTATTTTACAATATGGGCAACATGTGGGGGAAGTTAGAAAGATTATAGACTAATTGGAATATACTTACAAGTGATGAAGGAATATGTGAGAAATTAGGTGAGACTCACATATGTCTATAAAACAGGGATGAATTTTAAAAGAATGATTGATGTTAGGTCCAACTATAGGAATCATGCTGTGAAGAATGACATGAAAGGGACTAGGAAATGTGGACATTGCCATCAATGTTCCTTTATATTGCAGACTGAGAGCATTAGTTTAGATAACAATATAAAAAGTAGAATATTTTTTTGCAAAGGAAATTGTCAGTCCCAACATGTTGTCTATCTGGGCAAGTGTACTTCCTGTCCTAGTTTTTATGTTGGAAAGACTGACAGAAGATTACGTAATAGAATTTATGACCATCTGTATTGTATAAAGAAGAAGGATACCAACAATGCCCTTTACAGACATTTAGCTAGTAGTGTAGGCTGTGATTCCTTCAGATTTGCTATATTGGAAATGGTTAACACTAACCCAAGGGGAGGTAACATTAAAGCTATACTGGGGGAAAAAGAAATTAAATGGCAAATTAGACTTAATGCAGCCAGTCCCCCTGGTATAAATGAATATGTTCCTACCAAACCCCTTATTAGAAATTAAACCTCTATCAGATGTGTATTAATTTTTTCAGATATTCATCTATTTATAGAAGTATATTTTGTAAGTAATTTATAGGCTATTTATTTATATATTTATATATACAATACAATGAAATATTTTATGTAATTTTAGCATTAACATATACTATACACTGTCAACATGTAATGTTATGGCTTGGGTTTTTGTTCTTAGTTCTATGTATTATATATACACAAATAAATATACCCTTAGATAGACCAAGATTGTGTTTTGAAATAAGGGACAGTTTTAATCATAATTATATTAATTAGTGGTGTCATGACTATATTGATTTTATGTACTGTTATTTTATGTTTTTAAAACCTAATAATAGTTAATTGATCAGGTGGTGTAAAAGGCGGGTGTTTAAAAGTATTTAATTGGCAGATGTCGAATGTACAAGTGTTCTGATGAAATCTACGTTGGGTAGATGAAAGCGCTCAACCATTTTACTGTGTTACAATAAAAGGAGATATTGTGTACTACATTGGATCGTGGTTTTGTCCTGGGAACAGTTTTGGTCTTGTGTTGGGTCAGTACCTGTACTATTTATCTTAATTCCTTTCCTTTTTTTGCTACCATAAAAAAACTCTCTGTATTTCTGCTTGCATATCATCCACCATTCCATCCAATTTTTACAAAATGATCTTTTACTTTCACGATCCTCTTACAATCAACTTATTTCTGCTTTCATTATGTGTGCCTGTTATTCCTGATACTTTCATCTCCTTGCCTTCTGTAACGCAGTTTTCATCTTACCTCCGTTCTGGCCCATACCTGCCATATGATTAGAAAAGCCTACTTTTTTGCAGTAATACATAATCAGTTTCTGTTCTTTTTCCCCTTCTGTAAGTAAAGTACCTTTATTCGGTTAACCTCAACTTCCTCAGTCTCTCCATGTCTCTGCATAGTTTTTTCTCAAGTTATTCTCTTATTTTAACCTTCTGCTGTTATATCCAGGTTGAATCATTTTTTTAAATTTCTTCTATCATCATGTTCCTTTTTCCCATCTCACAAGTATGTACCATAGTTAAGCATACATGCATGTCCTCTACCTCTGGCGCCTACATCAACTAAGCTAAACTACCTGGAATAACTGCTGTCTTATCTAGTAGTGTATGTCATCCTTATTTTACCAACACTACAGTTACTGAGCAGGTGTCATTACTTGGACTCCATACCCTCCCAAAAGGCAATCTGATACTAAACTTTCTTCAAATACATAATATCCACGTATATTACTTTATACCTGTGACACATTGAGGTATTGCCACCTATGCCAGGAGAAGTAGGGCAGTGGATATGTAACATATGCCAGCACAGCTGGCTGGAATTTTGTAAATAATTACATGTCCTTTGTATATCAAATGGATTTGTACATGTGCTTATGTTGAAAAATTATTTCTAAAGCTGCTTATGATAAAAATGTACCAGCAGTGTTCCCTGCTGGACAGAAAAAGAAATAAACATGCATTATTGTAACTGTTTATAAAGGAGAACCGCACCCACAGACTAACATGTTTATTTCATCATGGTTTGGTGTTTCCTACATTTTAACACCACTATGAGACTCTTTACAGGTTTTGAAATACTTTTTTACATAATTTCTGAGTTTGAAGTCATGGGGTGTAGCATCTTGAAGTGATCCTGATACCTCTAGGTATTCCACAATGCAGTGCTTGTCTGTTGAAAAAAAAAAATCACGCAGGCCGCTCTCTTCGTAAAGCTCCTGTCAGTGCATTGATTTTTACATATACACATTGCTGTCTTTGTCAGTTTTAAGTAACATTTCATGCTATTCAATGATTACTTTAAACAGTGTAAATGTCACAGAACAGACTGTCAGTGTTTTTTTAACTACTGTTTCTTTTTAGAATATCTAAACTGCAGTCTTCTGTGAATCCTGAATTGTAATACTTTGACTCCTCTCCCATCCCCCTTCACACCTAACTTCCGTAGCTGTCAGTGCTAAGGATAATTTGAGCTGTTACCTGCTGTGATTGACAGCTCACAGCAGGAGACTTGACTCGTGTACTGTTTCTTTGTTTTAGCCTTTACTTTCTGTATGGGTAGAGGAAGGACCAGTGAGCTGCGACATCAAAGCATGGGTGGGTTTTTAGAACGATCGTGGTGATGTCAGTTTGGGGAGGGAATTAACCACAAAACTACCTGTATTCATTGGCCTTGATGACATCAATGCATTGGAGACTGCAGCAGACATTTCCAGGGTGGGATAAAGTTTTTTTGAAAGTGACACCACCACAGTACAGTAAGGTACTGTTCTAGTGGAGGGAAACAGTTTATTTAAAATATTTTAAATGCCGTATTGTTTATTCATAGTAGGGACTGTAAATAGGGAGGAAAAGGACAGAGAAGTTGAGCATTTAATAATAGAATCCTGTTGTCCTTTAAATCTATATGTTTTAACAGATGATGCTGGAAGAGAAGAGGTTGATCTCAATCCACCTAACTTTGAAAATAGTTTGAAATTAAATTTACCTGTCTTAGGTGATTAAAAATTATATCTTACAGTTCTCAATGTAGGCCAGAGATTAAGTCTGTACTGGTAAGCTTTCTGCATTGTCTTTGGGGTGAACTAATTGCTACTCTGGAAGGGTGGGGGCTTAAAATTTTTATAACTTCCAGGAGCTGCAGCAGATCTTAGCAAGGCTTTGTGTGTTTGTTAATGACACACATGTGCCATGTCCTGACCGCTTCTAGCCAAGGGGATAGCATGGCAACCAGAAGTCAGATGACTAGATATATGTGATGTCATTCTGTAATCCATCGCTAAAAATATTTTAATATCAAGTGAGACTAAAGTCTCATTGCACTCGGTTTGTGGAACCTGACAAGGAAGGACCCCTTATCTCCTTCATCTTGCCTTGCCTTGTAAGTAATTTTTTATATCAGTCAGGAAAATATAGTGGGATTAGTTAAGCACTGTTTTACTGTATCTGTGTGATCTTTTCATTTGTGTTTTAATGTTTTCTGTGATTGAAACTCTGGTGTTTACTGTGAATAGATATTTAGTATTTTCATGTTCTGTTATTAAATATATTTAAAGTTTTCATTGTGGCTCGTCCTTTAGAGAATATTTTAAACTTTTAAGAGGACTTTTATCTATTTGGTGATACTGTGGCCACTCTTGAAAGCCTTACCGCATTGGCCAAACGGTATAATTTGTATTAATTTCACTCTGTATCATTGGGTACCCTTGTAAGAGCCTTAGATTAGCTAGCTTTGGGGTGTCTGGTGGCAGTTTAACTATTTTATAGTCCGGGCAGTAGGAGGCATAGCTAATAAATCTGTGCCAGCTTTTTCCAGGTAGGTGTGTGTCTGTGTGTGTGCAAAAAGTAGATGCAGTGTTAAGATAACGATTTACAGTAATGTATACATAAAATCAGGAATGTTGTAGATTGCCAGATTAATTTGATCAGAGAGGTATAAACAGAGATACATTAAAAAGCATTATTGTACCAGTATCAAGTGATAAAAATAATTATGGAGAAAATATCAGTCTGCATTTTTATCATATGTAATAATGTTTGAGCTGTCCTGGGATATTTATACAGATTGTTTACCTTGTGTGAACAATCTTATGACCAGGTCTAGTGAGCATTTGTCCCTTCAGAACAAAGATCTTTAAAGGAGACTTTAAAGATATAACAAGTGGTTAACTAAAAATAAGCTGTTCAGTAACTCGCAGAAGACTGCTGTGATTCTGTTTTGGCACTTCCCAAAAGTTGTGTTCATAACTCCTCAGTAAATGATCATTCTCACCAGTACACAACAAAGGTATCTAAGTTTAAAACTACATCAGGACCTCTCCTTTCATTTGCATGCCAAATCACACGTTAATGAGGTCCTAACTCAATTTAATTATAATACAAAATATGTAGCTGGCTTACCATTGAAGCAAGATGGGCCCATAGTCATCAGTGTTGCTGATCCTCAGATTGAAGGTACTGCCTCTTCACAATTGCTGTACATTCAACACAGAATTCCACTGTAATTCAAAGTGCTGAGAATAGAATTGAGTTTCATAAATCTGGGTGACAATGATGAGCACCATTGTATATATTTTAACTCTAATGCATGGCTGCTGGTTGCAGCAAGGGCTACATTGTCCATAGGTGTGTACTAGGCTAATGGCCCTGGAGCCTTTACAAGCCTAGCCCATAGGATTACCCTGGCATTGTGCCACCTGACCTTAGTTCCCAGTGTCTGTCGAGTAAAGCCACTGCACTGATATCTGGGATAAATTTTCTATTTCCCATCCACTCATCAAGATTTCTCTTGAAGAGGGGCCAGTGAGGTGCACTGCTTGACATGTATGGGAAGTCTATTCCATAGCATGGGCAGTGTCTGGGTTATGAACCAGTTCCTACAGCATGTTCTGTTGATTTGTGGTAATGAGGTTGAGGTCTCTGGAGCATGCGGTGTGGATGGATTGGGATTTCTTTAGATGTAGCATTTCTAACAGATTGGTCAGACATGGCTTTGTAAGTCAAGCAGAGATCGCCTCTAAATAGGCGATATGAGACAGAGTAGTTGGAGTTTTAGTCTGTATAGGGCAAATGTTTAAGGCCTATGATCCTCTTTGTGAGGTACTTTTGTGGCCTCTTTAGTTGTTGCAGGTGTTTAGTGAGGTACATGCCAAATGGGGCATTGTACTTGATGATTGGCCTAATGAGAGAAGAGTAGAGGGAGACGATGACCACTTTCTTCCTGGATGGAAAACCCTTAGTAATGAGATGTGCCACATAGAAGGGCTTTCTGACCACTGTAGCAATGTTGATGATCAAAAGAGATGCTATCAACCTGTGATGTTCATATTGCATACAGCTGCAGTCGTAACAGATGGGTTATCCTGCCTTCAGGCGGGTCCTCGGTCGGCCGAATTCCAAAGTCTAGGTCCAGCGTCGGTTGTCGTCGCTTCTTCCCTGACGTCAGTGCGGCAGGGGTATAAGAGGCAGCCAACACCATTTCCTTCAGTCTTTCTTGCCGTGCGGTGCCCGAAGCAGAATCGGTTCGCAAGTGCCGGTCGGCCAGCTCCTGAGATTTACGAAAATATTTCAGCCGAAGTCTTCTTGAAAGCTAAGTGCCCCGTTGGGGAAACATTTCTTGCCTCAGACCGATGTCAGACAAAGTTAATAATTGCATTTCATGTGGGAAGCAAATACCACATAAGGATTTCCACTCTTTCTGTAAACCTTGCTTAGGCCCAGACCACGACGTCTCGGCCTGCCGTTTTTGTGCTAGATTCAACAAACGCACTATTAAGCGTCGGGCGGAGTTCGCCCTTCACTTTTTTGGCAAAAAATCTAATTATATTATGTCTGATACTCCGACTCCAGTTTTGAGCAAAAAAACGCAAAGAAAAGGACGGACATATGAGGTCCGCACCACCTACTGAAACCATGCTAAGGCCGACTACCGGTTCTCCAGTACTCAGCGAGGCGCCTATGCAGCCCCTGAGTACCGATGACAATGCATTACCGGTGTCTTCAGTACCCGAGGTCGCAGGCTCCTCTGCCCCCATTCCTACTACTGATACCGACGCCACTCCTGGCGGAGAAACTCAGAATTTAGACAGGCCTGCCATTTCCCAAGGGGTCTTCAGGCCTTCCTCCTTCTCTATTAAAGCCTTCACTAAATCTAAAACGGCCATGAAAACCAAAAAAAAAGTTCCTCAGACCCCCTCTCAAGGCACCATGCCTAAAAAAACAGATGCTTAAAATGGCTGAGGATTTGATTCCTCTTATCAGGGGTTCTCAACCCCCCTCTGACAAAAGGCCCAGATTAGAGGAAGACTACCCTTCCTCAGATCAAGCTTCTATTACCTCAGAACTATCCGAGGACCAGGATTATGCCTATTCTCCATTCGAAGACTCTGATGCAGAGGAGTCTATTCCCTCCCGAGGACTTCTCTTTTGGGGAAACCCTGCATACATTGAGGGAACACTTTCACTGGGAAGGCCAAGATTACTCAGATTCAAAGAAAAGACTCCGGGAATTTCTTCTGCTCCCCCAGCATAGGCCTCTGGCTATCCCTCCTGTTTTAGATATATTGGATGATGTGTACACATAAGCCAGCCTTAATCCTTATTCTTTGCCTCCAGCTCATGTTAAACCAGACAGGTATTACTGGGTTCCTGATTCTCACCAGTTCCTATATAAAAGCCATACTGCTGACCCAGAAACTATTTCACAGGGTCCCAAGGGAATTAAGGCCTCTACTGCTAAAAACCCATTACCTTCAGAGAGAGATTCCAGAGCTTTAGAAAGGTGGGGGGAAAAAGGTGTACATCTCTGCCACTTTAACCATGAGAGCATTAAACTGTCAGTTCCATATGTTAAAGTATCAACAGTTTTTGATATCTCAGCTGAAAAGCAAGATGACACAACCAGTTTTAAAAGAGTTGCAGGATTTGCTGCATAGTGCAGAGCAAGTGGGTAAACATACCTTGCAGTGTGGTTTTGATGCTTTAGAGGCCTCGTGTAGAGTTGCTGTTACAGGGCCTGTTATACGTAGGCATGCTTGGCTCAAAGAGCAAACCTTACTAGATCATGTCAAAGCTAAATTATTAGATGCACCTCTTCAAAAAGATGTATTGTTTGGTGTCAAAGCTGAGGAGGTGCTAAAGAAAATTGAGGAAAAAGCGAAATCAATGCAAACAGTGAAAGATTTCCTGCAGGTACAGCCTCCACGTTTCAGCAGAAACTGGCCTTCAAAAAATGGTCCTTTCCAGCCACGGACAGACCTCAAAGGGGCAGATACAGGCGTCCAAGGGGTAGAGGGCAACCTCAAGGAACTTTCAGAACCAGACAGTGGCAAGCACCAACCCCAAGAGGTGGAGAAGATAGATCACAGTCTTTTACAAAACAGGCACAATGACTTCCCCCTACACCTGCCAAGCAAAGCTTTAATGGCGACACCTTTGGGTGGAAAACTGACATTCTCAAAAAATTGGCCTATTGTTACAAAAGACAAATGGATTCTGGACATTATAGACAGAGGCTACAGGTTCCACTTTCACACCCTTCCAAAAATGAGAGGCATGCCAAACTTGCCACAAAATCAAAGGGCAGAGGCACAAAAACAAATTTCAGCTCTCATGGACATGAAAGCAATTCAAGAGGTACCTGCAAAAGAACAAGGTCAAGGGTTTTATTCCAGACTATTCCTGGTACCAAGGAAAGACTAAGATTGGAGACGTATCTTAGACCTATTCATCCTAAACACATTTCTACAGGTGCCAAAATTCAAGATGCTCACATTACAGCAGCTTCTTCCCATGCTGGGCAAGGAGTCTTGGCTGGTAACATTGGACCTCAAGGAGGCATACCTGCATGTCCCTATCAGACAAGATTGCAGAAGATACCTCTGATTTCTTGCAGGTTTAACCCATTACCAATTCTCTGCATTGCCCTTTGGCTTGTCTACTGCGCCCAGAGTGTTACGAAATGCCTGGCATCAGTAATCGCCTTCTGCAGACTACAAGGGATACAAATCTACCATATCTGGATGACTGCCTGATCCAAGCGGACAGCAAGGGCATACTACTGCAGCACCTGGCGTTTGTAATAAAACTGTTGAACTTCCTGGGATACACAGTCAACAAAAAGAAATCAAAACTAATACCCTCTCAACAAATTTTCATGGGTGCCAGCTTGGATACAACCACCCAGATGGCCTACCTCACGCCAGATAAGCAAGGGCAACTGTCTCAATACTTCTGAAAAATGGCAACGTACACCAGGCTAACTGCAAGGAAAGTCCTGCAGGCTCTGGGATTCATGGCATCTTGCATCCTACTAATCCCATGTGCAAAGCTGCATATGAGGAAACTTCAATGGTACCTAAAAAAACTTATGGTCTCAACATAGCCACAGCTTGGAAGCAATTATACCACTCATTCCATGCCTTCAGAAGGAATTTGTGGTGGGCTGAAGCTTGCCAAGGAAACACAGGTCTTCCTTTCTCTGTACCTCAAGCAACTCAAATCATCACAGCAGATGCCTCGGACTACGCCTGGGGAGCACACATGACAGATCAGTGCATTCAGGGAAAATGGACCCGAAAAGAGAAGCACCGTCACATCAACCAAAAGGAAATGCTAGCCATGCGAAAGGCTATTATGACCTTCAAAGACCTACTGCATCCAGGCCAGCTATTGATAAGGACAGTCAACACCACAGTGTTGTGGTACATAAACAAACAGGGGGGAGCTCATTCATACCCCCTGTGCAGGCAAGCCATGACCCTATGGAACACAGCATTGGAACTGCAAATTCAACTACAGGCGCAATTCCTGCCAGGGAAGGAAAACACACTGGCAGACAACCTAAGCAGAAATATGACTGATAACACGAATGGAAGTTGCATCCTCAAGTTTTCACAAAGATAACTCCGGCATGGGGACAGCCAGACATAGATCTCTTTGCTATCCACAGAAATTACCAGATGAAAAAATTTTGTTCAAGGACCTATCATCCACAGGCCTGGAAAGTGGACTCACTTTCCTTCAATTGGGAACATTGACAGTTTATGCCATCCCGCCTCTTCCTCTGCTGCCCAAAGTTCTATTAAAAGCCAGAGCAGAGAGGCCGAAAATTATTCTCATTGCTCCAGACAGCCAAGACAACACTGGTATCTGCTCCTGAAGAGCCTGACACATTCCCCACCGTGGATCCTGCCTCTATTCCCTCTTCTGTTGTCCCAGCACAACTACAAAACTCTTCAGCCATCTCAAAACTCTACATCTAGCTGCATGGAGAATTCCTTGATTTCCCAACAGTTTCTCCTCTCCAAGGAGGTGCAGGAATGTCCTCTTGGAGGCCAGAAGACCTTCCACTAGAAAGGCCTACTCCGCCAAATGGAAACAATTTTGTGCCTGGAATCAAAAGAAGGGACAGAATCCTTGGGTAATAAATATACCTCAAATTTTACAGTACCTAGCGGAGATGTTAAACAATGGACTTTCCTTCTATCAAGATCCACGCTTCAGCCATTTCTGCACAATACAACACAGATCCTCCTTTATTCTTTCATCCTCTCTTAAGGCAGTTCTTCAGAGGGGCAAAGAATATAAAACCCCCAAGGAAACCCCCAGTCCCTGCTTGGGACCTCAACTTCGTATTGGAAAAGCTGACCCTTTCTCCCTTCGAGCCAGCTTCTTCACCAGAGTTACAGTACTTGTCATGGAAAACGGCCTTTTTTCTGTCTATCACCCCAGCTCGCAGGGTTTCGGAGCTACAGGCCCTCATGGCTGTGCAACCATTCATCATTTTCCATCAGGACAGAGTTTCCTTACGAACCAACCCTACCTTTATGCCAAAGGTAGTTTGCAGTGTAGCTTTGAATCAGACTATCCACTTACCTACCTTTTATCCTAATCCACAAAACAATGGGGAAAGACTACTACATTCCTTGGACATTCACAGACAACTTTGTTATTATTTGGACAGGACAAATCCATTCAGGAAATCTGAGAAACTCTTTGTGTCCTATGCTACAGGTGCTCAAGGAAAGGCTATTTCCAAACAGACAATTTCAAAATGGATAGCCCACTGCATACGCTTTTGTTACTCATTTCATGGAAAAACTGTGCCTGCATGCATCAGATCCCACTCCACCAGAGCCACGGCTACCTCTGCAGCCTTCCTCAGGGGGGTCCCTACCAAGGACATTTTGGAAGCAGCCACCTGGAGTTCAGTGCACACTTTCTCCAAGCACTATCACCTCCCACTATACTTTAAATCTAGAGTGGGCTTTGCCACAGCAGCCCTGCAGGGCATCCTAGCCCCTCCTAGTTCCACTTAGTGCCTACCACCCTTACTTAGCTTTGGGATTCCACCCATCTGTTATGACTGCAGCTGTATGCACGATGAACATAGTACAGTTTTGTACCTATTATAAATGTAGATGTTCGAGTGCTCATACAGCTGCAGTCCAGGTTTCCCTCCCTCCATCCCCTCTTAGGACAGGCCTTATGACGCACACTTTTCATATAACCTATTTAGGGTATTCTTTTATGGTGTATTTCCTTGCAACTACTGTTTTTGATTTATCAACATTGCATTTTTGCATAACATTGTTTGCCTTCCTTCTGGGGGTACCTGACATCTGGGGCAAGAAAAACTGAAGAAAATGGAGTCGGCTGCCTCTTTTATACCCCTGCCGCACTGAAGTCAGGGCAGAAGCAACGACAACAGACGCCAGACCTAGACTTTGGAATTCGGCCGACCGAGGACCCGTCTGATGGCAGGATAACCCATCTTTTATGACTGCAGCTGTATGAGCATTCTAACATCTGCATTTATGGTAGGTACAAAACTGTACTTTCCCAGATCTCTTATAACGCCTTCTGTGTTTAGTGGACTACCTTCGATGTGGTAATTCATGGGAACCGGGTTTTTCCTAAAGGGGATGACACATTTTTTGGTATTGAGCTTAAGGCCGTTTTGCTGACGCCAGTCATTGGTCTCGGTGAGGCCTTTTCTGTAGGCTGTCAGCATCACTTAGGGAGTTAATAATAGCTCGTAACTTGCAGTCGTCCGCGAGCTTGGTCAGCCAGAGTCCCTTCCTGTTAGACTGGACTTCAGAGAAGTAGATAACAAACAGGAAAGGACCCAGGACTGAACCCTGTGAGACTCCACTCGTGACTGGTCGGCAGTCTGATTTGGAGTCTGCTACTTTCACACTGTGGATTCTACCTGTGAGCCAGTTTGCAACCCACCTAGTGATATTGGGGTTGATGCCTAGCTTAGTGAGTTTTTCTGATTCCTGAGTGGGGAATGGTATCAAAGGCCTTGGCCAGATCAAGGTAGGCTGTATGAACTACCTTGCCTTCATCCACAGCTCTGGTGACTCAAGGTTGACCAAGTTGAGCAGGCGTGATCTACCCTTCCCAAAACCAAACTGTGTGGGATCCAGAGTTTGGAGATTCCCTATATCCTTGTTTATGAGGTCCACGATGATGCATTCCGTAGCTTTGCATATCAAACCCGTTAGGCTAATGGGGCGATAGTTCTCAGGGTCTGTAGTTGCTCCTCCTTTGTAGTGAGGGATGACTGTAGCAGTGCACCATTCGGTAGGGACAAAGCCTGAGGAGAGGCTGCGATTGACCAAGGCACACTGGTGAGGTGCCAGTTCACTCTACTTCATGTAGAACACAGCCAGGGATATTGTTAGGTCCCATAGAAGCTGTATTCTTGGCCTTGGACAGTGCTGTTTTAACCTGTGCAGCAGTAATACTGGGTGCCTGGCAATCTACTGGCATTGTGACTGGTCCGTGGAGGGGGGGGTAAAGTTGGCACTGAATCTGTTGGTCAGTATATTGGCAATATCTGTTGGCGCTGTATAGGAGGTACCATTGTGCAGTAGCTCAGAGCAAATCTGGATATTGCAGTGGAGATTCTTTACATAATTATAGAAGGCCTTGTGGTCTTTACTATATTCTGCAATTCTGTTTTTATAGCTAGCTTTTAGAGGATTTGATGGGCTATCTCATTTTTGTTGAGGCTGATAAGGGAGATTTTCCAGTCTTGGGACTTCACTCAGTTTCCTCCTTCTGGTGTAGAGTTTGTTTGTGGCAGAGGACCACCAGATTGGCTTCCTTTTTTGGAGGAGAGACTCTTGGTTCTTTTGGGTATGACAAGATCCATACATTTGTGTACGTGTTTGTACAGTGCACTGGTGTAAGATACGGCGGTCATGCAACTGAACCTCATTTGCATGGGTGCTGTGAAGTTTGCCACCTCTGTTTTTAGGAGCCCAAAGTTAGCTTTGGAGACGTTTTTCATTGTGGTTACCTTTGCGTGGGGGGAGGTGGGAGGGGTGTGGATTTCCAAGGTGATTAGTTTCTGGTTTGATCTGACCAGGGAGGAGTTGACTATTGGTGTAGAGCAATGGTAGCCCATGTTAGTAATGACCAGGTCAGGGATGTTGCTACCTGTAGTGGAGGCAAAAACGAGCTTGTCCAGGGCATTGGAATTGATGAATTCCAGGAAACGTTTGGCAAGTGTATTGGTACAGGAGTAGTTTTCCCAGTTAATGGAGGGGTAGTTGAAGTTGCCCAGTATGAGAGTGTTAGGTTGGACGCTAATCTCCAGGGTGTTTAGGAAAGTGGAGTGTGACTCTTGGGACATGGTTGGGGATCTATAGCAGGCTATGACCTTAGCTGCACCTGAAGTATTTCAGATGCATTATGTTGAGCTACCAGTCTGGAGGTGTGTGCATCCTTTATAAATGTGGAAACACCACTGCCTTTGGAGCTTCAGTCCAAGTTCTGGGGCCGAAAGGTGTGGAATGAGTTCGAGCCTGGTAGTGCAGGGGTGCTTTCTGCTGCCCTGAACCAGGTCTGTGTTACGGCACAATCATTGATGTTCTCCATTTTAAGGAGTGCATTTTGAGATTTAGACTTCTAGCATTGAGCAGCATGACCCTCAGATTGCATTTGTTTGTAGCTGTTATGGTGGTGATTTGGTCTTTGGAACACTGCCTAAAGGCACTATAGGGGTTGCAAGAGCCTTGGCCAGTATCTGGAAGCCCAGGGGTGACAGATGCAGGTCATCTGTGGATAAAACATTAAGGTCAGTCAGTCATGTCATCCCAAGCAGACAGATTCTGGATCCCCTTAGAATGACACCAGAAACTTGGCCGTTGTTAAAATCGATCATTTTTTGCTTGTACTGTGGTGCCATTCTGGATGATGGTAGGATGCTGCTGGGCTAGGATCATAACCCCTGTGCGTGCGTTATGTGGCGGATCCTGGCGTCTGATAGGCAGCTGACTGTTACTTTCTCCTTATTCAACCTAGTGAGTAGGACATCAGTGTGCTTCACTATCGAGTCACCTATGAGTAGTGTGCTGGGCATACTGTTTTGCTTTAAGGGCTTTGGTTGAGTGGCACACTGTTTAGGAGAGTTGTGTCTCATGGTTAGTGTTGTGGTAGTAAAGTGCATTTTTGCCTTTGAGGTCTCTGCTGTTTGAATAGTTTTATTGAGCCTCCACGAAGGTGGGTGTGCGGTTTGTGTTTTTATGTGAAGGCAGTGCTGGTGTGTGTTCTGGAGGGCTGTGTTCCATGTGGTGTGGTGCAGGTGTTGACCTCCTCTTGACCAGCTAGTCTGGTCTTTGCTGGAGAGTGCGTGGCTTCCAGTTTGGCTATATAAGTGCATTTTTTGCAAGTTGGAGTGTTTGGAGTTAAGAGGAGAGGGTTGTCAGAGTACATGAGGCAGTTGGTACATTGCCTCAGGATGCCCAAGTTCATAAGGTTAATGGGAGAAAGCACAGGAAACTGACCTTTAGACATGCCTGGATGAGTGGGCATCAAGTACTGGAGCGGTTTCCTTGTAGAACATTTAGTGCTGGTAGCACTTTTGTGTGCTACAATTTCTACAATAAGTCTGGTGAAGTGCTAGACTAATATGCTAGTAAAAGTGCAGGAGAGGAAGGAGCTAGTAGATCTAAGGGAAAAATTGAAGAGCAGACTTTGGCACAACTCAGAAGCTTACAAACAGTCCTGGGTGCAGCAAATCTGTATCCTGACTAGACTAGTTGCAGGAAAGGGGAGAAACCAGCGCAAATGCAGGCTTTTAAACCAGAAAGTTGAAAGAGATGGAAAAACTGTCAGAATGGCCAGTATACTATTTTTGTGCCAAAAACCACTCGTTGTGGTAGATAGGCTACTTGGTGCTTACCACTCCCACTGATGAGCTAAAAGGCTTCCCTCCAACACAATAAGGCTTGGGGGGCTCAGAAGCTTACAAACGGTCTTGGATACAGCAAATCTGTATCTGGACTAGACTAGTTACAGGAAAGCCAGGAAACAAGCTTAGAATTTCTATTTTTATAAATAGAAATGCAGCATAAAGCAGCACTAAAAACAATTCAAGTACAGTGCAAGCTAGCACACTTGAGTGTGTAGCAGTATTAAAGCAAATGCAGTTTAAATGCAATTTATTCAATGCGTATTCCGAACTGAATTCAGTTATTTTCCTCAACTCTGAACAGTTAAGTTTCAAAAAATATACTTATCAGCTGAGAAGCACACTTGGTCAGAACAGAGAGATTCTAACTAAGTTTTTAGTAAAGTGGAAAAGGAGAAAGGAGCAGAAGATAATTCAAGGTTAAGAAACAAAGTGGGTTGGCCTTCTCAAATGTACTCCCTGTATTAGGTAGAATGAGCTAATGACACTAGACTGGGAGAGGTGTCCCAGATCAAATTTGCAGTAGGGCAGACAACTTCAAAGGCACCAAGTATAAAAACAGGATACCAATAGGGAGTAGGGTTACCACCTGTCCCACTTTGCGAGGAACAGTCCCTCTTTGGGCAGTTGTGTCCTGACAAAAAAATTAAAAAAATGGCAAATGTCCTGAGATTTTAGGACAAAATTATTTTCTATATTTTTTATGTAATAGTTGCATAAAACAGTTATCCTGTATCTAAAATACCTAAATGTTATAAGAAACAGAATAAACAACTAAAATGCTACAAGAATAAGCTTTTATTTAGACAAAAAAGTTAAGTTCTAACCTTTGTACTGACCGTGGGTATGTGTCGGCCTGTAAAATCTGATTTTTGTACCAAAAATGTCCCACTTTGGCCATTTGAAAAGGTGGCAACCCTAATAGGCAGGGAGGGTGGAAAACCAAGTCACTTATATGGCAGGAAATCGGAACAAACAGATGTTTAACAAATTGAGAAACTTCAGTTAATACCTCACACACAGTGGAAACTAGCTAGAAAAGATTGACAAACAGTGTGACAGTAAAAAACTTATTTATCAGGCCCTATGAGGCAGACAATTAGTACAACCTTGCAGATTAGTTTATAGCCATAAAATACAGTCAGAAGTACGCAGCAGACAATAAAAGTGCAATAAATATCTATAATAAGCAATAACTAGTAAAAAAGAAGCAAAATACAAAATGCTTAATGTTGTACAT